>NC_135412.1:14971032-15271032 GCF_051991245.1 Festucalex cinctus
CATGAAATTGCAGAGCAACAGAATATTTTTATTTTTTTTGTCTTCCCCCATTTTGTCACTTTCAAAAAGGCCGAAAGCCTTTGCTGGATGTCAACTACTGCAGCACCAGTCTGTTAAATCATAGCTAAATACACTACTCACAAAATGTTTGGAATATTGGGCTTTTGGGTGAAACTTTAAGGATGAACTAAAAATTACATTACAGCCTGAGCTTTATAATATGACCTTTATAAACATTTGAATGCACATTTCCAACTGTTTAGTGCTTTAATTTTACTGTTCACCTTGCTGTTCTCTAATTAGGAGCTAAATGCTACATTCGCACTAGGTGTTTTGGTATTTAAACAGTTCTGTTCATCATGCTGTTCACATTTTGACATCATGAGATCAAGACGGCACCTAACAATTGATCGTGTGTTGTTGGTGCCTAGCTTTCTATGTTGTGCTAACTAAGCATTATGCAGCTCTATTGGATAGAGTGATGCTCTCAGAGTGGGCAGGAGGTCCAATCTCCTGACTTTGAGACCTAGTCTGACCCTCTGCAGAGACGGTCTTTCTGTAGCCTGTTTTTAGACCGTACCAACATCAGGATCCTCTCAATAATAGATGTGCCATCGAGTTTTCTAACACGAACCAGAACCTCACCGTGATTTAAACTTGGAAGGTTTAGAAGTCAGCGGTCCTGCACTGATCCTTTCTTATTCCTGAGAGACTTTTCTCAAGCACAATAGGTATTCAGCTTTTGTTAACATGGAGTGGTGCAGGCAGACAGGCAGAACAAAATAGATAACCTTACGCTGTGATTCTAAATTTCAGGGTACGTCAACACATACACACAAAATGATGCGATTAAAAGCATCAGTTTTTTTGTTTTATTTGCCTTCAGATGTAATTGAAACGGTTCCCTTTGATACTGAGTGGCAACCCTGAACATTCATTTGCATAATGAGTCGGACAGCTACTTAACTTTTCTTATCTGAAAGACTTTTATTTTTTATTTCTATTTTTTTTAAATTACCCGACTTGGAATATATTTCTGTTGAAAATTTTAGATATTACAATAATGTGTGTTTGCTGGAAAAGTTTATCAAGCTCATTATCAGCAGTGGGCATTATAAAAAATTTTGCTGCTCCGTCCACCGTCATCATTCCGTTGCCGTTATTTTAGGACCGACAGACAGAAGTGGGCATTCTGTCATTCGGCAATAAAACAGGCGTACAATCCGCACTTGACACGGGCATTATAAACTCAGCTTTTAGCATCTACACACTATAAGAAACACAATCTGTGACTATGAAATTTTATGGCACAAGTTCGAGAGAAGCAAAGGAAAACTTGAGGTGCATTCAATGACACAATGGCTCACAGTGTAACGAAATGTCTCAAAAATTGACAGAAAACTCGAATCAATGAATCAAACGCCGACAACTACTAATATTTCAACAATGTGGGCTTTCTAACAGAGATGTCCGTTGGTACTCGACCTGGTTAGTGACACACTTACTTACACTTACCACTACCGTCAGTGCTTAGTCCGTCATTTTATGAAGTTTCTCCTTGTTCGTTATCAAAACGAGGCATCTGCCAGTGACTCAGTACTGATGGAATGCCCACCGCTGCTCACTATCTAGACTGTAATAGCAGCCCAGTGTTCGACAATATGCCTACATTACTTTGAAACACATTTTTAAAACTGCATTTTTGCCCTCAAAACAACGTTGCCATGAAGCAATGGGCTTTAACAAAAGATTTCATTCCTAATATTTTAAATGGTAAACAGAGCCTTGGCTGCTGAACTTGTAATTCACAACGCCTGATTGTGGTTTTCATTTCTCAGCAGAATTTGTGGCAATATCTATTTTCAAATGTTTTCCCATTAAAATAATGTGTACATTTACCACTGCCAACCACAGTTGATGCTTTTTTTTTCCCCCCCTTCGGTTTTGCCAGACTTTACATATGCACGATATCTGCAGCGTTTTGTCTAGAGTTGATATTTGTATGCTGAGCCTCGCCCTTAGCTGCCCATTCAAACAGCCTTGGATTGACAAGCTTGCACTTCTACGGCGTGAACACAATGGTAGAGTGGATCCGGTTGGCCTCAGGGTTTTGAAACTTGCCCTGGCTTATCGCGTAAGCCCCTCTGTTCAAGTCAAAACAGGAACATTGTCGAAGTGGCAGAAAGATACCTTCTTTCATTTCCTTCACACCATCATTGCAGAGGTCTGGAAAGTTTCCAGCAATATCTGCATACATCCAAGTCCATCAGCAATGAGCCAGCGTTTTTAGCTGTGTGAAATGACCAATGCATGCCTTGTTGCAAACCCCCTCCTCACTCAATGTTTCTCCCTCTGTGTCCCAACAAACCTGAACCCCACCCTCTCTAAAATCACATGTAAAGTGATCAGTTTTATCCAGATCACTTGCTGTAGTTAATTTATTTTTGATTTGAAAGAGTTGGTGTCTTTTGCTTTCACTGAAGTTTTTATGTGATTAACATGGACGCATCTGACACACATGCACATCAACAGGAGTTTGACTTAATATAATAGATGTACACAGTTAATTGTTTGCTTGTTAAGATGAGATACTCTGAGATCTCAAACATTAATCCGATGTCTCACGTGACATCACGCATGGTAGTAGTTCCACTCTTACAGGCAAAAATCTTTGTTGATATGTTCGACTTCCAAGTATCATGGTTGTCGCTCATTATCACCTCTTGTGGAAGCAAGTGTTATGACATAGTGACCTAGTAGGAATGTGCAACATGCTTGCAAGGACAAAAGCAATGACAGTCCGCCTCTATTTCTCTGTAATCCAATACAATTTGAACGCTTTGCCCTCTCCCGCAGGATCCCGGCCCTTCACCACCTTCTCCTATCCTGGGACATAAACCGCTGCAGCTGATTGAGTTGAAGGCCAGGGGCCGCTTCGGCTGCGTGTGGAAGGCCCAGCTACTGAACGAATACGTGGCTGTGAAGATCTTCCCGATTCAGGTGTTCATCGCTTGATGCATTTGAGTCTGTGTAGCACCGTAACACTTCAACAAGGAGATGGAGACTTTGAAGTATAAATGAATGAATTTTGCAGCTCCTCCAACATTATGTTCCATACCAAGCAGTGCTGTCACTATTGAATATTTTTAGAATTGATTTATTCAATCGACTAATCAGAGTCATTATAATTTTGCATTAAGGTGTATTACAAAAGCATTTTTGCCCTGATTACTGTTTATTAACTAGGGATTGGTGTTGATGTTGTTACGTACTTCATATTTGGAGAATTATTTCAAAAGGGGGGCTGGTGTTACTGATTCAGTCATTGTTCCAAACGAAAATCAGAATAGCACTGTGTTTGCAAATGTCTTCTTTTGATTAAACACAAGATAATCAGTCTTCTTTCATGAAGGACTACAGAAATCAGTGAACAGTTACTGCTGATGTGCTGAAATCAGAGGGTTTGGACAATTAAGAGAAAAAAATAAATAACTGCCTTATCTTGTACCTTGTAGGACAAGCTTTCTTGGCAGAACGAGTACGAGATTTACAGCGTGAGTGGCATGAAGCACGAAAATATTCTCCACTTCATCGGTGTGGAGAAGAGGAACAACAACCTGGACTTGGAGTTGTGGCTCATCACTACCTACCATGACAAGGTCTGGAAAGCTTTGTCTTTTCCTGTTCAAGTCAAGTAGTTATGTGACTAGTGACTTTTTGTTTTTTGTTTTTTTCCCTTTTTTTTGGACCCATGTTATTGCAGCAATATAGTGGGTGTTTAAAAATTTATTTATTTGCAGAAAGCAGACTTTTTCAGCACTGTAAGTTCCCCCAAGAGTTTTAATCATTGTTCCTATGCCACCTTCTTGATTTAAAAAATTAAAGATGTACTGTGGAGTGCACTCAGCTTTCTACTTGGGGTATAGAAATCGCTTGGAAAACATTTGTGTTGAAGGACTTTTTGGCAAGGTTGCACTAGAAGAAGTACATCACAGTTAAGTGGCTCATAAATCAACCCCTGTAATTGTTTTCTCAGCAGGGGTCTTTAGAGGAATCATAACTCAGATCTGCACAACTCCTCCTCCGTGCAGAGCAGCCTTGAAAATGTTGAAATGTTGATCGGCCTTCAGTTGGTTTAGCACAGCTGGAGCCAGGATTGTTCCTGACTCCTGACATGATTTATGCTTTGGTCGATCTGCGTGCAAAGGGCTAATATACAGTAACGTAATGTAATGTAGCAGCTCACCTACAAAGCCACATATGCCTGCAAAACTGCCTTTCTTTTGCTTTTTCTGCACAATTCACATCAGGAATCAAGACGGCTGTAATGTCTTATCAAAGCTCTTTAAAAAAAAAAAAGAAAAGAAAAAAAAAAGGACAAAGTAGGCTCTGTAGAAGGTCCATAGATGTTGCTTGCCCTCTAGTGGTCACTAATATATAAACGTTAGCATTTAACTGTCAAATTCTTTGTGGACATTCCTCGATCAATGCTGATGCATCGGTGTATTTACTAGGCCTGGGAATCTTTGACTGTCAAACGATTCGATTCGATTAAAAAATGAGAATCTTGATGCTTTTATGAATCGATTTTTTTGGCACACCACTAGTATTTACATATCCTGTTATCTTTGGTCAGTTTGGCCCCATTTAATTTTTATCATCTCTATATCTGTCTTTGCTTCATTACAGCTTCGCAACTAAGGATGCTGTTGCTCAACAATGCAAATATAAATGTGACAGTGTCGTCACAGATACTGTGGCATTACTATCTTTAGCAGGTTCATAGCCATAACTGAATTATTATTCCATCCGTCCATTTTCTGAACCGCTTACTCCTGTATTTATTTAATTTGCTGCACTGTATATACTGTATCTAGATTTTGTAATTTTATATGCACTACAGTAGGTGGCAGCTGTCACTAGGGTTGCTTGATTATAAAGAAAATATTAATCACAATTAATTTGATAATAATTGCGGTCATGATTAGGACAATCTGTTTTTTGGTACAAAACAAAAAAATCTTGAAATATGTGAAAAATATTAAGACAAATACATTTCTTTTAAATTATGCAAGTTTCTTTTGGACCAAGCAAGATTTATTAAATTAGTCGTTTAAAAAAAAAAAAAAAAAAGGTGCAAATATATAAATTTAAGCAACTCAAAATTAGCATTAATAATCTTTTATTTTTGTTTACAATGATGCCAATTTTGTAATTGTGGAGTGTAATAATTGAAATTGTAATTGAATTTCGATTAATGGCACAGCCCTGTCAAGGAGTGCACAAGAAGTATTAGCGCCTTTGCAGATGTGTACTTACAGCAATTTTATAGACAAATGATACCATTTATACTTGCAGTGGAGAATTGTGATGGGATGGGGAGGTGAAATAATTTCTTCCTTATGGGCAAAAATACTTGAGAAGCACTCCTTGAAGTGCATTGTTTGTGAGCAGTCTTAACTTCGTTTAATATTTATATTTTCATTCATCCAAGATATTTTATCTATTCTTCATTTTATTGCTAATGTTCAATATTATTGAGTTCATCGCCTTTAAAGAGGGTGTATTTGAATTATTATCCACCAAAATCATTATATCAGTGGCATTAAGAAAAACATCAACAAAACTATCGTTTATTGTGGTGATATATGAAATATATCATCCTAAAAATGTTTCGCATGACAGGCCTTTCTGACAGAAAGTTGGCCAACAGTTTGATTGATGATCATTCTCTGGAGGTTTAATTGCTGCAAGAATAAAAGATGCTAGTAAATTTGAAGGCAACGGGGGCTTAAATAATAACTGTTCAAATTATGATAACGTTTTGGATTCAACAGCCTGAACACAAAAACTGACAGATGGCTCCCACTGACAGGGCTCACTGACAGACTATCTAAAGGCAAACGTGGTGTCCTGGAATGAGCTCTGCCACATCACTCAGACGGCTGCCCGAGGTCTGGCCTACCTCCACGAAGATATCCCCGGACACAAAGACGGACACAAGCCCTCCATCGCTCACAGGTGCTCTTGCCAGACCTCCGAATCTTTTGTTCATCCATCACAAAGATTATTTTGTTGTTGGTTTTAACGAAACAACAACAACAACAAAAAACATAAAACACTATGTATGGATTTGTAAACTTGGGGAAACACTCAGATTTCCATTCTTCCTTCAGTCTTGCAATAATACAGCTGGAGCTGTGTCATTTATTCATTTATTTTTCAAAACAAAACCTAAATGGTTTTCTCAATATTGTTTTTCGAGTTCCAATTTTTTGCACAGATGGAAAATTGAGAAAACTATTTGTTTAGGGTGTTTTATTCAATTTGGATATTTTGTGTAAACCAGAAGGAACATGAACCGGGAGAGATTTCCAAGTTCATCTGATTCGCTGGAACTTCACTTATTTCAATGAAGGCTTAGGCATGAGCACATTTTTTTAAATCATAATTCACTGAATTTTTAAGTGCTTTTTGTGCGGTTTATTTTATTTTTTTTAAACATCAGACGTATAACTACAATACAAAAAAAATGTCTGCATTGAAAATGTTTCTCAAAAATACTCATAAATTGTGACTTCTATGGCAATACTGTTGTAAGTTTAAAAACAGTCTCCAGTTAGATGCATGACACCCAAATTTATAGATAGAGACTGATATTCGTTATCCGTTTTTTATATTTTGGTTTTTGGAATGAATATTGAGAAGGCAAGTCGTTATTTTGTTTTTGTTTTTTAGTTTGTTTTGAAAAACAATTGAACAAATGATACACTGATTTTTTTTTTCTCTGTCTTCCAGGTTATCTAAACACATTCAATTAAATATTAAAATCAAAATCAGTCCTGTGGCCTGTTTTTTTTTTTTATTCAGATTTTTGATCAAAAAATCTGTTGTTTCTGTTTTGTTTTGTTTTGTCATGTTTGATAAAAAAAAAAAAAACTTTTTTCCCATTGCCAATTAAAAATTGAAAAAAAAACCTAATATCTGAATACAAGTTATTGTTCGGTGTTTCCTGTCATCCTAAATGTATGTGGTTCTGTTTCAGGGACATCAAGAGCAAGAACGTGCTCCTGAAGAACAACCTTACAGCTTGCATCGCTGACTTTGGCCTTGCTCTTAAATTTGAAGCTGGAAAATCAGCAGGGGACACACATGGCCAAGTATGTTCAGAGACATTCCTTGTGTCACGTTTAACGTCGTGCCTTTGACCGCCTAACTCTTTTCACTCGATTTTAAGGTGGGAACGCGGCGTTACATGGCTCCCGAGGTCCTTGAGGGAGCCATCAACTTTCAGCGTGACTCCTTTCTTCGCATTGACATGTACGCTTTTGGCCTTGTCCTGTGGGAACTGGCGTCACGATGCACTGCCGCTGACGGTGAGCCAACGTTGCTGATTGATGGTCGCTGGCTCATGTGACAGTATCACAAGTGTTAATCAGGGAATCGTGTGTGGCTAGGCCCAGTAGATGAGTACATGCTGCCGTTCGAGGAAGAGGTGGGTCAGCATCCGTCTCTGGAGGACATGCAGGAGGTGGTTGTGCACAAGAAGCTGCGACCCTGCCTTCGAGACTGTTGGCAGAAACACACGGTGCGCAGTTTTTTTTTCTCTCTCTCTCTTTGCATTTTCAGCATATGCTACTCATGAAAAGTTTGTCATATTGGGCTTTTGAGTAAAACTTTATTGGGTAGTGTATTTTTTAAAATTGGATCCCAATTAGTTTTCATTCTTCCTGGTGTCCCTCACAGAAACCACAAATAAAATATTATTCTTTACAAATCAACATAATCAACATCATTTACCTAAACATTCCAACGTACATAACAGAAACAGAAAAGGAGCCTGCAGCTAACATCCTAGTATCACACTGTACTACCAATTTTCACATTTCTTGACATAATTCATTTATATACAGTTATATAACATTGTTCATAACTTATTTTCCAATTATTGCTTTTTTAAATTTGCTTTTAAAATTTTGTGTTTTAACCATAACAAGTAGGTATGGGGAAGATGGTTCCAGTATGAAATTGCTCAATGCATAACTGTTCTTTTAAGTGAATAGGCAAGGTTAAGTGAAATACTGATGATTTCGTCTCACTTTGCAAACGAATGTATGTATTACAATTGTGAAATCTGGGCCTGTTTAATAGAATGAACAACTATTATTCTGTTTTACGAATGGCAACACTTATTAACTAATTTTCTCCCAAAAACATATAAATACATTCGATTTTATACGTTTTTATGTTTTGTTTTGTTTTTTTATGCTAGAGCATACAGAAGGCTTTGATGCAGCCTCTGAACTGCATAAAATGCTTGAAGCAATGGTGGTTGTTACGAAAACGGTCAGCAGGTGGCAGCAAAGTATAAGCGAAAAACCAGGGCCATGTTGCAAACAAGCTGATTTCCCCACAGTTCTAAACAGATTTGTGACTAATGATGAAACTTAGCTATATTCTAATGCTAATTGCTGCAAAACAGAAACGGGTAGAAATGAACTTTTTTTCCTGACGAAAGAAGAGACTGTCATCTTTCTTTTGGTAGAGTCCATGTTTTTATAGCAATAAAACACAATATTCTGTGGGCCTTGCAAAATCAATCGAAATCCAGTAAAACAGCCGGGTGTGAAGGGGGTTGCTTCATTGAAAATGCCTGGGAGTAAATGAGTTAACACAGATTAATTGTGCCTTCTGACATCCCGTGGAAGAGCGTTTAATTCACATGTTTGTCAGTGTGATGGTCATGTTGATCATCTTGCATCCTTTAGGGTCTAGCCATGCTCTGTGAAACTATTGAAGACTGCTGGGACCACGAAGCCGAGGCCCGACTGTCTGCCGGCTGCGTAGAGGAGCGCATCGGCCAAATGCAGCGACAGGCACCGATTATCGGCCCCGAGGAGATCGTCACCGTTGTCACCATGGTGACCAACGTGGACCTCCCGCCCAAGGAGTCCAGCTTATGATCAGCCAACGCGCCACGAGATGAGCATCAGATGTGGGGGACGAGAAGCCGACCCTGGTTGGTTGGCTGCATTTTCTTTTATCATTCTGGTTTGGTCGTCGTTTTTGTTTTACTTTTTTTTTTTTTTTTTTTTTGTCAAGTACCGGCCGCTACTCGCGCTCAGGACATACCACGTGCCCACCTCATCACATCAGATGATCTCCACCTCATGTCGACGTGTTTGCCTGAGGATTTGAACGGTTGAAAACATTCAGGCTATTTATGACGGAGCAAGCGAGTGACAGTGCCCGAACGATGAGAGACTGAACAAACGATTAGATCATGTTTTTATATACACTACGTCAACTGGATCTTCAACAGTGAGAAAAGACCTGAAACATTTGCAGAACTTCACCAAACTGTCAATGCATTTAAAAAAAAAAAAAATATGGGCATGTGGCTCTTGATACCTTTGCTGTTTTCTTGTGCGTGTTTTTTTTGTTTGTTTGTTTGTTTTTGAAGTATCGACTAACATTCTGCCAATAAGCAACGGCTTTTGAATGTTTATAGTGTAATGCTGCTGTACATAGTGTATTATGAACCCAGTCAACTTGTTAATCCATCTTATTTTAAGGGGAAGGGGAGGGATGGGGTGGAAAGGGGCCGGGGTGATCCATTTATCAAGCATTATTATGATAAAAACCATAGACCTCCTTCAACCAGGTATACCTCAGTTCAGATGGACACATATGATAAGTCCCTCTCACTGTTCACACTTAGTGCTCACTCACCCTTTTCACAAGCTTCATTGCGTCGAAACCCTTGTTGGTGCTCATGGGTAATGTAGTCCGCAGACTCTCAGTAGACATGGCCGCACATCAGCAAGTGTTCCCGCTCCTTTGCGTGTTGATTAAATACTTTAGTGTTAGCTCTGTTAATTTTTTTTCTTACAGTTGATTAGCATAGCGCTGCCCCAACAGAAGGTAGCAGTCAAAATTTTAGAGCACTGTCGAGTTTTTCCTTTTCATTGGTAAAATTGTTTGTGTTGTCTGAATGTTTTTGTATAGCCTGATCGGCACAGTAAATCACCCCGTGTTTATATTTGAGGTTTCAGGTTTGAAGTGCAGTTTTGGAGAAGGTTCCAAAGGTACCAGCCCTGTTTTGGAAATGTATTCAGCAGAGCCAGCTCAATTCTTTGTTTGATTGCACACATCTCTTTTGACTACTATTAAGGGTTTTCGCTCTCTGTTTATACGCCTCAGGAATCTTTGCTACCCATCCTCCTCACTGTCGCCCTACTCAGACCGCAATTTGTCAGGTCGTGGCTTCTTGTGCTTCTTCTCACCTCATCTCCACACTAATGCTGGACAGTAAAGTCACAAGACTGCCGGTCTTTGTTCAATTCAGGTTACGGTGTGAGCTCGCTGACCGAGGTATTGTACCAGGTCTCGCTTCAGCACTGGTTGTGACTTTTTAACGCCGCGCCTTTCATAGTCAAATCAAATCATCAGAGTAGTAACAATCCAGGTTGGGTTCCCAAACAAAACTGCCAGTCATATGCTGTTTCCTGTTTTCTTATCGCAAGTCGCCGCCCCAAACCAAACACGTCACGTCTGTGCCGCCATCAGACGAGAGGAGACAGGGAGCGCATCTTTCATCCTGGTGCCATTTCTTCCGCCATAGTTCCTCTTGTAGATGTCAGGACAAACGGATGTATCTGTCGCTGTTGTAGAAGCAACAGCGGCTTTTTTTTCCCCCCCTCAAACTTTTTATTTGCTCCGATGGACATCAAACACTGGTGCCGGTAAAACTGCAGTCTCTCCTCGAGCTTTGGGTTTGTTTCACATGATGCAGTTTCAAATCAGCAGATAAGTTTGAAAATATTTGAAGGCACACGCTGTTTGCCATGAGAAGAACCGTGGACTGTTTTTTTTTTTTTTTTTTTTCTGGCTATAATTCAAAACTGGTATTAATGTCAAGCTTGAAATAAAATGTATGCACATTTCAGCAACACGGTAGACCTGAAGGAAGTCAAAGCCATCAATGTACTTTGTTACTGTAGCATGATATTTGCATCAGTGCAGCGTCCCTCCTCTTCCTCTGCTGCTGCTGCTGCTCCTTGATTGGCTCATTGTTTATTTCCCTTTGAAAGCTTGGCACTACCTCACTCACAGGGATTTCAGGAGGTAGGAAGTGCGGCAAGTAAACCAAAATGATAACTGTCGTTGAAGTGTTCACAATTTGAAATGGCTGCGGCTCTTCTAATGCCCCCTAATTAAAAAAAAGAAAAAGTGATGTGCATTTTGTGCTTAAAACCACAAAAATTATGCATATTTTGTGATTAAATCTCATCAGTGGTATTTTGGCCTGCATGTTAAGTGACTTCAAACTGCATCAGTGAAACTGTCCCAAAACACCATTCAGGGATTCAGTACTATGCTTTTCTATGTTCTGGCAAGTTATATGCAACCAGTGCCGCAAACGACTCAACACTTGAGCTGCAAGAGTAACTTTCAGTACACACACACAAATAACTTGTAGCATTTAATTTTGATTTTAATCCTTGCATATTGATGTGTTGTATTTATTTTTTACTTCAAGACCTGGCGTTAGGGGCTCGTAGCTCAGGCGCAACTCAAAATGTAAGAGTTGGCACGAGTTCTGCTTGTTATTGGCGGGGAAATGGGTTGGGGTATCCTTACTTGTAATTCAGGAAGTACTTTGGTTGATTCTTTAAGGGGAAAAAAATGCTTCTTACTCTTTCGTCTTCGTACAAAGACCGCAGATGATTGTTGTCGAGTCTCCTGGGTTCTGGTTTGGTGTACTTTGACACATCAGGCATGGCCCATGTACCTATAGAAGGCTCCTCTTTCCGCTGACCGTCATGCGATTGTGCTCTGTTATGGTAGAAAACAGTCAAAAGTGTTACAGGTTCATTCATACACCTCCTGATGAAACCAGAATCAGCAGGTGGCTCATTCGATCCAACTAGAAGAAAGAAGCACTTCATTTGTCTTCATGAAGCATTTGAAGTGATTCAAAAAAATGAGGTCATGGGAGACAATCTTACAAATCAGCCTGACGTGTGGCTCAGCTGTGGTCTCGGTGTTCAATAAGAATATTTAAAGGTGTACGAATGGATTTTTCCCAGCGAGAAGCTTTCCATTTTCTATCCTGACTTCCTCTAGGCCAGCAGCTTCCATTGCTGTGCTTCTGAATACCAGTGAATTGTTTGTGTCTTGTTGCCCTGCTATTTGAAACAGTCGAGGACCTGTACAGACATGAGAACATATTAAATCAAGTATATACTCTGAGCTGAATCTTTATAAGTGTGTGTGAAAATCAGTGTTTCCTATAAAGTACATTCATTTATACTTGTGTTTTGGTTTCAAATGTCCGTCACAATTTAGCTTTGTGTAAGCTAAGCTACAAGCTAGAGACTCATTGGAGTACTTTGCAAACTTCCCCAGAAAGCACTTAGAGTGGTGCCCCTCGGGAACCAGAGCGGTTCCCCTGACAGTTGCAATACTCTAGATCAGTGTTTTTCAACCCTGGTCCTCAGGGCACACTATCCAGCCTGTTTTCAATGTTTCTCTATTTGCAACGCAGGTGATTCCAATGACAGCTCATTAGCAAGCTCTGGAGAAGCCTGATAACGATCCTCACCTGCGTTGGAATCGGGAGACATGGAAAACAGGCTGGATAGTGTCCCTGAGGAACAGGGTTGGGAAACACTGCACTAGATGTGATGATGAAATCATCTGCTCCTGGTCTTTCATTCCACTGCCTCAACTTCCTGCTTGTCCCTGCTGTTGTTAAGACTTCAAGAGGAAGCATTGATCTCCAATGACCTCATTACCAAGACTGTGATGGTTTGGTTGCCAGGTCAGAAGTTCCTAGGAAAAAGAAAAGGAAAAAAAAGAAGCAAAAACACTACAAGTTTGACCCCACTACTCCTGAGGTTCTCTGAAATGCAGCGCTGATCAAAGATTTGCAGCCTCTCATGGGGAGATCACACAAAAGGTTCCTATTTCCTCCCAGAAAGCTACATGGGATCTTTTTTTCTTTTGGTTTACTTGTCATCGTAGATAGATACAAGATGAAATATGTGTGTATTTTCATGTCGTTGACAAAAGAGATGAAAGCCATCAGCAACTTTGGACTCATCATAGAAAAGACTAAACTGATCTATGATCAGCGCTGTAACTTTGATGTGAGCCGTTGGAGGTTTTTAATCAGTTGAAGTGATCCATGTGATGTAAATAAATGTTTCTAGATTGTGAAATTTGATGTTTGGCCTTTCTTGCATGCACACATGTTCAAAATGTGAAACTTGACAGTTTTCTGCAGAGCCAGAAATACATACTGTATAGCTAAGATGGCACCAAAACACATTAGCTACACTGGCACAATCTAATGAGGTCACTTTTTTTTTTTTTTTTTCCTTTTGAATCTTACTTTACAAAACTGCTTTTTTGTTTTGTTTACAGATAGATTCGAGATTGATTTGATTATTATGAAGGTAGTTTGCTGTGGTCTGAAACTGCACTGTATTATGCTGAGGATTGCCAGATTATTAAAAATGGCCCTCAGCATGATGCAGTTCAAAAAGTTGAACTATAATATGGTTCATTACAAAATTGGAGGGCAATTTATGTACGTATTAGGACGTAGTACCTTTTTTATGTGGTTTGTGCTGCTAGTACAGGTACATAAAAATACACATTTGTTGTTGTAGCAAGGTGGGTTCAAGGATATTTTTGTCGCTGCGTCTTCCAAGTGGATCACCTTAACAATTGCTTCTCGATCCTGTCAATCAATCTGCGTAACGACATCTGGCGTGCTTGTTACTAGCTGCGCGTGCGCACTTCGAATGTTTGTAGTATGTAGTTAGCTTCGTGTAGTGAGCTTCGGATTCGGCCATTCGTCGTTGTAGCTCCACCGAGCTGACCGCGTACTTTGAAAATAGCTGAGAGCCGCAAGTGACATCCGTACGAAGCGAGGCCAGCTGCACAGACTGATGAAGATGAGCTCGGACGTTAGCGACATTTGAAAGGCGTTTCCCCCAGACGAGCAAGAGAGCTGGTAGGATGGTCTTCCGCATGCGCAGTTTTTTTTAAACGTGACAGATGCCACTTTTCGAGAACACCATTGAATCCACCTTTCATCAAAAATCTCTCTGACAGTATAAAAATAAAAGAAGTAGTTTTATTATTTTAGAAAGGAATTAGTACAATAAAACACCATATTCTCTCCACATGGTCGCAATGTGAATCCTAACCGAACGCAGACGTGCCCCACTGTTTGATATCTGTGGGGCATTGTGGGTACTTCTGCAGGGCTTCTATGATCTGACTGTTGTCCAGTGTAAGTCTCATCAACCGGAATTCGTGCTGAGTTTTGGCTGAAGAGCTGTCAACAGGTCGGATCATCTCCAGCTGCTGCAGGTGCTCGAAGGCCTTTGGATAGCAAGAAACTCAACTCAACTTGATTTATAAAGCGCTTTAAGAACAGGTGTTTCTGTATACAAGCTGCTGACAAAGTTACCGGGTGAAAGAAGATGTTGAATGTTTGCACACACCTTCATGACAACAGGCTGCTCGAAGTTGTACATTGAGTTGGACTTTCTCTGCAGAAACTTCTTAAACTCTGAAATTAAAAATGGGTCAACAAAAGAGAAGCAGAGTGATCATGCTCATTGATATGTTAATCACACGTACCATTGTGAACCATCTGGAAGTTGAAGGGTTCTCCTTCGTAGACGTCATTGAGGTGTTTCATGGCGATGACCAGGCAAAGCTCTAGGATGGAAAGACCTGAAGGAAAGCAGGTTATGCAGCAGCCTAAGTGAACATAAGCGTTCTACTACATACATGAATGACAATATTGTATATTTTACCATGAAGCATATTGGACTTGGCATCACTGAAGCAAAGTCTGCTGGCTTCCAGCACGTCAGCAGGCTTGATGGTCGGATTTACGGTAGAGATGCGACTTAAACACAACATCTGGAAGGAAGAAATGTGATCCAACTTCGAGATATTTGTTCAAATCTAATCATCCCTGCCAAAGATGTAAATATTTCATAAGTATGGGTCCACCCCACCCCTGGGCAGGGTTATTATAGTTCTGGAATTTTCATTTTAGTTAGTTTTGATTTCATTTTGAGTTTTGTTTAGTTTTAATTAGCTTTAAGGGTGGTTCTGTTCATTTTTACTAGTTTTAGTTATTTAATAAATGCTTAGTTTGTGTTTAGTTTTAGTTTCAGTATTAATTCTTTTTATGTTCATTACTTGTGCGCAATATTTAATAAACTATGGTAAAATTAAAAATTAAGTCATTTCTTACCTAGTGTCGCATTTCGACTGAGTTAAAACAAAAAGCAGGCGAGCTGAGCCATTGAGCCACGCAAAATTGTCACCGAGGAGCGACCTCATCTGAAGGTACTTTTCTATTGGCTGCTGCTAGATGACGTCACTTCTGTGTGACACTTTCAAACGTCGTTATTCCGGTTAATAATATAAGAATAAATCTACTTAAAATCACATTTAAAATAATCCCCAAAACGAAGGACATTTTCGCTACAATTATAGTTTTCGTTTGTAAAAAGCATTTTCGTTTTGATTTTATTTCAATAACGAAATTGTTTTTTTTTTTATTTTAGTTTGAGTTTTTTTTGTTACTTTTCGTTAACTAAAATAACCTTGCACCTGGGACATGGCAAATCCAAATTTGACGTTCAGGCGATAGTACAGGTACAGTGGTGCCAGGATGCTTCTTGAATTCATTCACTGTCAACCATTTTAGAAAATGTCAACATTTTCAATACCCACATATTAGGTTCAATAATTATATATAACCCGAATCTACCAAATGACAGAATAGACTCCCTCCTTTTGGCCTTGTCTCATTCTTCTATAATCAACAATAAAAAAAAAAGTGTAGGTTGCACAAAATGCGGCCAATATTCCCATGAACTCTCAAACTGTGTTTACTTCATATAAAATGGGGCAATGATGTCACCTACTGGTGGTTGTGCATCAGTACAGTTGTTTCCAAGTTTGAAATTTACAGTGGAGCATAATCAGATTCTCCCCCATCTAGCCCCGTTCAAAAAAATATAATTGACAAGCATAAATGTCAAAGGCAGGGAATGAGTTAATAGTCACCATTCACTTATTAATTTTAGAGAAACAAATGTCAATGTTAAATGAGTGATAATTCCCTCACCAGCAGCATGTGCAAAGAGCGGAAGTCTTTACTGAAGTTATAATGTCGCCGTAAAGTCTCCTCCACTGATTTGTCTTCACAAACACTCTGGAGACAAAACACGAGCATAAATGGTTACAAGATTTTTGCTGACTTTTTTTTCCACCGAGCCGCCGTCTTGTTTGCCTTACCTGCACGCTGCTGTTCCACTCCTGAGCGAACCTCCTGTCGGGAAAGTCGTCGGGCAGGCTGAGCTGGGATCCGACACGCTCAATGTACTGAGTGAAGCTGACGTTGTTCAGCAGGTGGATCTGACGATGGGAAAACCGCGATTTCACCCGCTTCTCCAGCAACTCCAGGACATCCTGGGAACCAGCAGAAGGGCCGTGAACTCCACTGTTTTTACATAAACACTGAAGTCTCCAAATCAATCGACTGGAGGACGACTCACCAGCCTGCAGGTGAGCCCGACCACGGCGACCGGCGCCTGGGCCGACTGAGACACATCCAACAAGTTGTAGAGCAGAGTTTGGTTTTTGTGGTGAGCAAACAAGTCAAACTCATCCAGGACAAACAAGACTGGTCGCGTGGTGCTGCGGTCGCCTATGGACAAACTCGTGTCAAGCCAACAACAAGGGAAAACGACACCACGGATTTACGAACACCAGCTGCGAGATACCTTTCTTCAGCGCCTCCAGCAGGAAGACCAAGTTCTCTGCAAAGCTCCCCTGAAACCAATCAGATTCAAATCAGCAATCATGGAACAGTTCACATTCAGATGATTGGAACTTTTTTGCATTAACAAGGTATGTGGATGTTTAATAATTTTCTTTTTTGTACCAAAAAATAAACGATTGTCCTACTGCAGAGTGCACAAGCTGCACTCCAAGTTTTTGCCAACATAAAGAAATAAATATATATTATTATGAATTCTGTTTGGTCCAAAATGAGCTTGCATAATGAACGTGTTTCTATTTTTAATTGGTCTTAATATTTTTAAATGCTTAAATATTTTCTTGTTTTGTACCAAAAAATAATCATTGGAATAATTGTGATTAGTTTTTTCCATAATCGATCATCCCTAACCCATTTCATAATGTTCACAAACAATAGCCAGCACTTCCAAAGGGACAGAATGGAACTAAAACACCATCACTGGGTTTGTGGAAGGTATTTTCTCACAATCCCTCAATAATCATGTTAAATAATGATTTATTGATTGATTGAATTATTTTTTATTTTATTATCTGTTCTTATTGCTTCTGGACATGTAATTTCCCAGAGGGAGCCATCCCAAAGGGATCAATAAAGTCAAGTCTAAGTCTTTAAATACATCTGAATTTACACCATTTTCTCTGTACATTTGAATGTGAGTTATGAGTTATAACCTGAAATGTTTTTGTAAAGAGAACAGAGATTTGAACATTTTTAGTTAGGTGTGTACTCACATTTGTTGCAAGCACCATCACAGGACAATAGCGGTTGTGTTTTGA
Organism: Festucalex cinctus; assembly: GCF_051991245.1. Lineage (NCBI taxonomy): Eukaryota > Metazoa > Chordata > Actinopteri > Syngnathiformes > Syngnathidae > Festucalex > Festucalex cinctus. The sequence goes on from NC_135412.1 coordinate 14,988,676, forward strand.
GTAGTGCTGTCAAACGATTACAATTTTTAATCTGATTAATCACACTTTTTAAATTTAATTAATCACGATTAATCAGCGAAATTACTTGCATATTCGCATAATATAAAATAAATATAAAATACCGTAATATTTTGACTAACGCATTTCATCATCTGAATGTCATTTGTAAACATTGATTAAATGCATGTACGCAATCGCATGCATGCGTGTATTGCTCAAAACGTAACAGCATCATATCAATTGGGTGCAATTTAGCAATTATTAATTAATTAAACGCAAATTGCTTTTGTTTTATCTAAAGTCCCGTCGTGGTGTTTTTTTAAAGCTAAATTTACCACCGAGCACACCAACTGGAGTCACCCCGCTCATTTTGGAACAACAGGCGTAGGAAATGCTGGGCATTGACCTCATCACTGACCTGCGCGGCCTTCAATGTAACCATCCGCGGTTACGTTCAAGGCTCAAGTGCGCTCGAAAAAAAATAGTGCGATTAATATGCGTTAATGTGTGATTGTGACATTTTTCTGCGATTAATTAATCTATTAACACTTTAACTTTGACAGCCCTAGTTTTGAGTTACTTTAAGATACACTATAATAAATTATTTATGTAAATGCAGGTGGTGTACTGTGTTCACTTTTGAAAGAAACTTTAGTATTCTCACGTCTTAAAAAAATAAAAATAAATAAACAAGTTAAACCCATAGAAATTATCTTAACAATATTACATGTGTAAACACTCACAAACACTTTGTCTCCAACAACGTTTTCCAGGTTGAGTTGTCGTGTTATTTCTTTCAGGGCTATTCGGTCGTCAGTCTGCAAGAGCCCTGCACATACGACCAAAAGATGTGATTAACTGAACTGGAGCAAGGAAGAGTATAATGGGAGGAGTCAGGCGACATACCATTGAGATGGACCTGGAGGAGGTTCTTCTGTACTTCCTTTTCCTGCAGCAGGTCTCTTAACACGCACTTGAGGAGCTGGAGGCAAAAGAACACTAGTGGATGTGACTGTAGCATACTGAGATGAGAGAAGCGCATTTATGTGATCTCACCGCAGTTTTGCCTGATCCTCTGGGACCCACGATGAGCACAGAGTTACTTTCTCCGTGGATCGCAGTGCGTTGGAGCAACCCCAGCAAGTGTCTGAAATGAAAACGTGAATTATGGCAGATGTGACACTCCAGACAGAGAGGTCGTTTAATAACCTTACTTGTGTTGGGCCTCTGATGCCTCAAGCCTGCTCGGGAGCTGATCGTGGCAAAGTCGCTCCCTCAGATACTTCTGAAGCTGTCATTAAAAACATGCATTGATCCGCAGTAAACCCGAACAACATCAGTGCCTATCACTCTTGCTACAAATGAGGAACCAAACTCCGAAGAAAGTCGACAAACCTGTGTGATACATTCTCCGATTGGCTTTGGAGTATCTTTGGCCTTTCGTTTACTCATGATCACGTGACTCTGGAACGAAGGCGACAAGGGGAAACCATTTAGTAGACAAAAGAGGGCATGCAATTTGAGAATAATGAGAGATAAAATTACATATTCAAGAACACGTATTTGGATAATCTACTAAAATTGTGCACGTGCATATAAACGTATTTTTTAGATTGCAACCACGTTTATCCTTTCTAAATCAACTCCTCCATATTTACACGTCACACGTTCGCGTTGTTTTACCTCATATCCTCTAATCACTCGAGATTGTGAATCCAAAATTAACCCCAAATATATATATATATATATATATACATATATATATATGACAAAAAAAAGTGACTCAATCTCGCCGTCTGAACCTTCGCGGGAAACTAAAAAAAAAAAAAGACACGTCCATGTACTTCCGGCTTTTTACTGCAGTTCCGATGTCGTCACTGATTGGTTGTGAATCGTACCTCTGAAACCTCCATTCCTCTCAGAAATGTAACAGAAAATAAATGAAAATTGTGCCATATGTGTTTTTAAAAACAGAAATTCTCAGGATTACCGCAAGATAATTGTGAATTTTGTTTGCCATTTGGCGGATTTCATGAGGTCCACGTGTAGTTCTCCTTAATGTCCATAGGAGGGCGCTGTGAGTAAACACTGACACTTTGCATTAGAAAGGAGTAAGAAGAAACCAACACTACTTGTAGTTCTTCATCATGTCCACACGATGGCAGAAACTAACCCAACTGAAATAAAATAGAATATCCATCCTTCCAGCCATGATCTGAAAAGCTTATAGAATATTTTTTTAAATTTGAATAGTGCATTTATTGTGTTCTTGTCGAGAGGAAAACTGAATTGTCAGAATTTGTGACAAACACAATATTCAAAATTAGACACCATCAAAGACAACACATTAAAAATCACAATATCGTCCAGCATTTAACAGATCCCAATGAAAATTTTACATCAATGTGGGCAGAAGACAGGCAGATATTAACGGTGTTGGGCGTAATAATAATAATAATAATAATAATAATAATAATAATAATAATAATAATAATAATAATAATAAAAAAAATTTAAGCCCAATTTCCACTTCAATGGTCAAACAACTAGTACTGTAATGACCGTGAATATGTAATAACATATTAATATCATCTTTATAATACCAAATAACATCAATAATAATAATAGTTTTGTTCCGATACCGTTTTTTGCCTCCCGATACCGATTCCGATACCCAGCTTTGCCGATGCTGACACTATACCGATATCTAAGTTTGTTTTGTTTTTTTCAACATGAAAAAGATGCCCTGCCATTGGTTTAGAGCATTCAAGGGCCAATAGGATATCTTTGATCGGCATGCAGTGAACATGTCACATATGTCGTGCACGAACAAGACAAGATGCTGCATCACGCATCCGGTGTAATCCCAGGGTTAGCCTTGGAATTAATGGTATCGGCATGTTACTTGTTAGTAGTCACCGATACCAATACCACTGTTTTAATGCAGTATCGGGGCCTCTCTCTCTCTCTCTCTCTCTCTCTCTCTCTCTCTCTCTCTCTCTCTCTCTCTCTCTCTCTCTCTCTCTCTCTCTTTATATATATATATATATATATATATATATATATATATATATATATATATATATATGTTTGTAAATGACATTCAGATCATAAAATATTACGGTAATTTGTATTTATTTTATATTACGCAAGTAAATTAGCTGATTAATCGTGATTAATCAAAATTAAAAAGTGTGATTAATTAATTACAAATTTTAATAAAAGGCAACAAAAGATTTTGGTTTTGGTCGAATTTGAATCCAGCTTGGCGCATTTGACTCAGAGTTCAGTGTCACGGTGTTATAAGTTTAAACAGCGGTTATGAAGTTGGACATTATGCTTTGATTTGTTTTCCTTCCCTGCGATTGGCTGGCAACCAGTCCAGGGTGTCCCCTGCCTACTGCCCAGAGCCAGCTGAGATAGGCGCCAGCACCCCCTGCGACCCTTGTGAGGAATAAGCGGTCAAGAAAATGGATGGATGGATGTTTTCCTTCCACCTCTGTGCCTGTGTCACTGTCATATATTATTAATTATTATACATTTGTCCCAGTTACTAAACAACACGCACGAGATATTATTATTATTATTATTATTATTATTATTATTATTATTATTATTATTATTATTATTATTATTATTATTATTATTATGGGTAAAGTTGTTTGTTATATATTTTTTTCAGATAGCTAGAAGATAGCGTGTTGGGGCTTTTGGGGGAGCATCACCTCTCCCTATGTGCTGGCTGTCGCCAGCACGCATGCGCAATCGGGCTCTCCATCATTTCCAATCTCCCAGTGTAGAGAACCAGCAGAGGCAGATATAACTAATGGGTAGGTTTCCCTTTCTCACCCCTTAAGATCAGAAACAGCCCTCGGTTGGACTATTCGCTGTTCTATCGCCAATGTGCATTCACTCTGGTACTCGGGTAAGAACGAAATGTTACGTGTAGATTTGACGAGGGCAAAAACGTTGTAGATTAAAGCGTCTCTTGTGTGTCTGCAGACGCCAAGGCTTTGCACGGCTAGCTAATCGGAGCTAGTCGGGCCTAGCCGTGGCCTTGCGTTGGCCCCTTGGCTCGAAAGCCGTCGCGGGCCAGGCTACGCTTCACGTCGACATTTTGACGTCGGAATATGACACACGCGTCTCCACGCTCCGCCCCGGAGACGGCTCGCTTAACGTAAAGCGTTGTGGACATTGCCCAGTTTGGTAGCTGTGCGTTTTCGTTTCAAATAGCTATCGCTGGCTAACGGTGGCTAGACAGCTGACGCTTGGCATGCTAACCCCCCAGCTAGCTGAGTAGTGACCACTGCATCAGAGACGAGCCTGCTCATGTTTTGTTGACACCGTCACTCTTTCCTCCGGGTGGTGTGTTAATTGATTGTTGTACCCCGAGACAGTTTATAGACTCAAACTCTGGATGTGATGTTAATGGCAGCACCTGACTGGCTAATGCTAAATTGCTAACTGGGAACCTTTTGGCTCCGGTTGTTGCTTAACGAAATACATTTTGGCGTCGTTCACCTGCAGTTGATTCGTGAAGCTACAACTTTCGTGTTTCCAGTCAAATGGTAGTTACTCTGGGCTCGCTTTGTAGCAGCTTCAGTACGGTTTCTAAACTAAGCTTTGGGCTGTGATGCTCGTCTCATCACCTGGCTTGCTCAGAGGACTTGTCAGTATAATGAGCATCTCTGACAACATTAACTACACCCATGTGTTACTGTGCTTAACCTGGTCAACAGATGCCCCACATGGCAAGAAATGATGACATTTCTAAGGGCACATGGCTAACAGGGGTTAAACAAAATCAAATTCTTTATAAGGCTGCAACTATTGAATATTTCACTAACCGCCTACTGAGAATCCCATCAAGAAATTGAACAGATCATAGAATGTATTTTTGCTTGGTGAAAGAACAATTATGAATACACAAGGGAGAATAACAAATTTCACTTAATAATGAATGACCAATTGGTTTATTTGATCACAAACTGCTTTTATTTAGTTGCCTTCAAACCATGATTCATGGCTGTGACTATCATGTTTAAAATGCTATTTGCTAGCTCAGCTGCTTGCACAGGCCCACACAATGATGTTTATACATAAATTTGCCCATCCGAGACTGGAATGATTTGCTGAAAAAGTTGAGAAGTAATTTGTTTCTTTGCATTACTGTGACTAAATGACATAATACAGTAGGTTCATAGTTGTGCGTTTAAAATCTTAGCTCAGCTGACTAGGAATACAGATATTCTTAATAAATGGAAGATTTTGCTGCGTGCAACTGCAAGCTATAGTTAAGACACCTACTGTGTATTGCATCACATTAGGCAGATATTTGGTTGATATTTGGTTTCTCCGCTCTTTGTTGTTCCACCACACAATATTGTCTGTGAGAAGTGACCAGCTACTAACTGCTCAGTTAACTTTATCATGTTTTTATTTTCATCTTCTTCACTCCAATGAATATAAATCCTGTATGAAGTCACATTATAGTCATGGGCATACTTGTCATCATCTAAATAAATATACTAGCCATAAATTCGACAGTCGTCAAATTTAACAGAACGTTAAACATTACTAGATTTGTGTTCTGTAAATTTTACCTGGTCTCGAGTCTTTGCGCCATTCAGGGTGTCTTTGCCGATGATGTTGCAACATTGTGTGACCCATGAGCATTACTGTACAATTAAATAAATGGTTTCCTGAGGCAGAGAAAATTTCTCCATCTTTTTTTTTTTTTTTTTTGTATTCAAAGTACTCTAATCGCCCCTATTTTTTAGTCCCCGGTCGCATCCCTGGGCCCAGCTATTGGGTGCTATAATATTCCAATTATTAAGAGTACAGTTCAGAGTGTTGTTGAATTGAGTGTATTTTCTCTGACATGAACGATAACAAAACCATTTTTTGATTGCATTTTCTTTATTGAAAGTTCTAAATAAGGTTTTGAACATAGTGGTGCTTCCTCTGATGAACAGCTACCACGGTTACCGCCACATTTCATACCACCACAATGCGCGCACCCCCCCCCCCCCCCCCCCTTCTTCTTTCGATATACTGCTGGCTTTGCTGCCAGCCAGCCGCTCCAGTTATGAGTCAGCAGCACCAGTGGTTGCAGGGATGCGCTGCCATTCACAGACTCAATCAGCTCGGTATAGCAGGCAGAAAACATGAATGCAGATTGTTTGCTTTCCCCCGTAAGAGATCATAATGATTAAAAATATTACATGTTCATGTTATGTAATTGTTGTACTCTTGTTTAACCCATACAGGAACTGTGGGAATGCCACAACCCAGCTGCCTCTGGGAAGCATCATGTTGAACTCACCCTGCTTGTTCATCTGACACAAAGGACAAATGGTACCAACAAGTTAATTAAGGTGGAGGTGTGCGTGTGTGAGGGGCTGTGTAGGGCACACCCTTTCCTGATCATCTTCCTGAGTGGGATGGCTCTGAATGACAAAAGTCAGTAATGGAGGTCTGTGTGGCAATCAACACTGCAATCATGAAGCAGCTAAAAGGGTAGGGTCGCCCTACCCGACCGTTGACACCCCCCACCACCACCCCAGCCCACCTTCAGAGTCCTGCACTGTAGCCACCCTGCTGACTGTTGGAAGACAAACATGGCGTGCATTGCAGAGACTGTGGTGGATGTCTGACAGAAGTACCTCTGAGGTGTGAGCGCAAATCCAGTTGAGCAATGAATGGCGGAAAGGACTGTGAGGCGGGTGATGAGAGGCAGGCCGCCCCTGTCCAAGTCCCTATTGGCTGGCAGCGCAAGAGGGAGCATGGCGGCATCCTGTATGTCAGGTAGGAACAGCAATTTAAAGGGAAATTTGCTGTATATAATGAAACATGAATCAAACATGTTTGATGGAATATCATGACTAGGTAAGTCATCATTTATTTTAAGACTGCCACATTACAATGGCGTGGAATCGTAAATAACACTTCACTACTGGTCACTCATTGGTTTGATTTGACATCATCGTGACCTTGCTAAGCTTTCACAATATAGACCACCATGTCATAATGTTTGTAATCAATACATGTCAGGATTCTACCTTCCTGGTGATGAAAAATGATTGACTGCCACTGACGTAAACTGGGGGAAAAAAATGTGCGTTTGGGTAGTACCATCGGATATACCACTAATTTTTGTAGGTATTTATTGTTCCTTATCCTTTAACACAACTAAAATAAATGAGGCGGAACCTGTGGGGGAGTCGGATAAAGGTAGTCTCTTCTAAAGGGATAACCTGGGAGCCAAAACGCCATCATTGGGCTTGTGGAAGTCATTTTCTGTCAGTTATGTGTAAAATGTTTGTGTAGGTTCAGGTTGTCTGACTACTTGAGCAAAACATAATGACTAGGCTGCATGCTAATGTCAGCTGTATAACATGCTATCCGTGTCACCGTCAAAAGAGCACCTCTGTGCTATTAATTCCAGCAACTAAAGTCAGTTAATTAGCCAGTCCTTCAATAATCATCTCAGCTATGTCTGAATTTACACCATGAAGAATCATGAAAATAAAAAATATGGTAACTGTCATGACCTGACCTGGAACTAAGTTAGGTAAGCAAAATTTGTATTGGTTAATGCAGTCTGGTCAGTATATTTTAAAATGTATTGTTATTTGTGTGAGATTATTAAAAAAAAATACAAAAAGGAATTTGTACTAATAAGGACCTCCTACAATGAATATTACACTCAATTTCAATAAATAACTGAATCCACTATTGCTGTTGTTGGTTGGGGAGGTTATTCAGAATTTAAAGATTGCACAAGTTTTGACCACATTTGAAACCAGTTCTAATCAGCTGGTACGTGGACTGATGGGTAGGGTTGTGTCGCAGGCCTCATTTCTTCTTGAACACACACCGTGTTCTCATCACAATGAGCTAAACAGTTGGCCAGTGTTAAGTTTATTTTTAGTGTTGGAAAGAATCCCGTCTACGTCTTTGACCATGGCCTGAAACTGTCACTGTGTGCATGCACACATTCGCTCGTGTTTTTTTACATTGCTGATGAAAGGTTTAAAAAAAAAAAAAAAAAAAAAAATTGAGTTGAAGCATCTCGTTATTCCATTCGAATGCACAAAGCTGAATATGCAGTGTAACACAACAAATATAAATACGAATAACTCGTTCTTTTTGTGCTTCCCAAGTAAAAAAAAAAATGCATCGCTTTCTGAACCAACATATTGAATGGTGTGTTCTGAACAGGACCTGTATGTTTTTGTTTTCCTGTGTGCAGTCCCAACGGCTCGGTGCTCTCCAGTTTGGATCAGGTGAAGAACTACCTTCTAACAGATGGAACCTGCAAATGTGGTCTGGAATGCCCACTTATCCTCCACAAGGTAGTTCATTGCAACGTCTTGTTTGGCATTGAGTTAGAAACATGAAAATCACTCAAATGCATCCATCATATGAAAGCTAAATGTGTCTTGACATCCTGTGGGTGGTGTTACAAACGCCAAAATGCATGTTCTGATAATTTTTTGGTGCTTAAATTTTAAAAGCTAGGAATCTAATATACACAGTAATCCAACCCATTTCCAACTTTGCTAAATCAATCCCTGTTGTATCAACCTGTCATGGAAGGCAATAACCTAAAAAAAATTATTTCGTAATTTGTCTACCGCATATTAAACACATAAACATCAAGCACCATAATTTAAATCCTCATTAAAAATAAATGGTTAATAAATGGTTATAAAAATGGTTAAATAAATGTTTGATTGATTTGATCCACAAGTCACCATTCTTATTCCTCAGGTGTTCAACTTCGACCCAGGGGCGATGGTCAAGCAGAGGACAGCGGAGGATGTGAAATCAGACGAGGACGTCACCAAACTTTGTATTCACAAGAGGAAACTTCTGGCTGTGGCTACGCTGCACAAGAGCATGGAGAGTCACCCTCCTCTCACTCTAACAAGTCCTGTTGGAGGTACATCTTGTACTTTTGAAATATAGAATGTTTATTCTGAGAGAAGACACACAACGCTATTTTTGGCGGTCTTTTTGTAATTGAAAAGTGACAACTGATACCAATTCGTCACTTTGTCTATTTTGTGTTAAAATGTCGACATTAAATGAAATTGTTTTGTATTTTGTTTGGCTTCAAGGTACGCCTTCTGTGGTTGTTTCACATTCCGCAAGTCATCGAGCAATAAGGACGAAACCCCGCGATGGCCTCCCCAACGCTGCCGGCCCAGATTGCAAGAATCCTTACAAGATGGTGATGGCAGCTGGCCACCAGCAGCAGATGTTTCCACCTCAGGAGATCGGTGGAGGCCAGCAGCCCGAGCTCTGCGCTGGGTACTGCAGGCCACAGAGGTTGCCCAGCAATGATCCAGGCCCCAAATCCCCTTACCGGGTTGGGTATGGAGGCATGCTGAGCCCGCCCGTTTCCAGCACTAAGCATTGTGGAGATGGATCGCAGTCACCCTGTACAGACACCCTGGCTAGCCCAGAGGGCTTTCAAAGAACCAATCCTTGTGCATTTACAGGTGCTGGCAGTCCCAGCTCAGCTTCCATCCACGGAAACTCCAGAATGCCTCTTTCGCCGCCTCGCTTGATGCTCCATGGCTCCCCCGTGAGCCAAGCAGCCTGTGCCATGACAGGAAGGACTAGCACACCGCTCTCACCCACCGCCACTGCCAAAAGCCCCGTCATGAACAATATGCCACGTGGAAACTTCCCCTATGGTATGGACATGCCCGGTGCAGCCTTCCACCATAAAGCACAGCCGCCTGTGCATCCCGTACCACCACCGCCTCCTGCCGTGCCACCCTCATGTGTCCTGCAAAAAAGGCAGTTAACGTCTGAAAAAGACCCCTTGGGTATCCTGGACCCCATCCCCAGCAAGCCTATTAGCCAGCCCCCAGCCAACACCCCAAACTTCCAGTCTAACATCCACACTCAGGTATCAATGATGAATGTAAACATCCCCCCTCCTGCCATTGTCCCCTTGCCAAGTAACTTACCTTTGCCCACGGTAAAGCCTGGGCCCTTGGGCCACAGTGGCCAAGTTCAAAGGACTCAACAGAGCGGTCCAGCTTCCTGCATGTCACCATCCCCGGTCACTTCCCCCGTTCACATGGCGGGATCCGCCCTTGGACGAGTGGAAGCGTCACCCCATCGCTCTCGGTCTTCTTCGACCTCTTCGGACCACGGGAGCTTTGCAATGCCATCGGGGCATCAGGTTCCATGTGGCCCCATGAAGGTCCCGCCTCGGTCCCCTAGATCGGCTATGGGCTCACCCAGGCCAGCTATGCCCTCCAGCCCCTCCACCAACAAAAACGACTCAATCCACCAGTACAGAGATCCCCAGCTGCTTGCGTCATTCGGCACCCTTCAGCACAACACCATGTACTCGCCCACCTCATCCTCTTCCTCTTTGCCCACACCTAGCGCTTCCCAGAAGGGTCAGGCAGGATTGCTGAGGATGCCTCTAAACCAGATTCTCAACCAACAGAATGCTGCCTCCTTCCCAGCCAGCAGTCTCCTGTCAGCAGCAGCCAAAGCACAGCTAGCACATCAAAACAAACACAGCACTACCGGCGGGGCTGCTGCTGGTATCGCAGGTGGCGGAGGAAACGGAGGGGGCAGCGGGCACCCTGGCTCAATGAGCGGCCATCCCGGAATGGAAGGACACAGCACTTTAAACCCTATGCTCCCGCCAAACTTCACCATGCTGCTCAACTGCCCTGAGGGTCAGAGCGGTCGGGCGGCTTTGCGAGACAAGCTGATGGCTCAACAGAGAGACCCCATACGCAAACGAAAGCAATCGTCAGGGAGCACATCTGTCAACCACGAAGTCAGCAGCAGCAACAACAACATGGTCTATAATGTGCTGAACAAACCTAGCATGGGAGGACCACAAATGGCAGCTGCCAGTGCAGAGCAGATGCGAAAGGTCAGTCGTCTTGGAAACCTCCCACCAAACGCGTCTATGGCCCAACTCCTCCAGTCCATGAGCAGCCAGAGTTCCCACAACATTGGCAGCAACAGCCACCACCCTGCCCTCAGCCCAGGACCTTCTCCTCAAGGGGTTACTCAGCTCCACTACAATGACTCCACATCTAAGGTCCCTGGTGGGCCCCAACAGAACCTCATGAGCCAACAGAGGCTTAGGGTCCAAGTCGATGGCATGCAACACTGTCCGAACATGGACACTGCAGGAGGTCACTTGGTCTCGCGGCCAGGTCAGTTCCCTGACATGATGGCCCAGATGAAGGCCTCTACGTTGAATAACTGTGGGCCTATGGGTTCCGCTAGTGGACTAGTAGGCCCCGATGGCATGCCACTCGGACGCCCACACACTAATCCCCAACCATTATCCCATTCTGGGCCTCACCCCTCACAGCACAACCTCCACCATCATAGTGTAGGTCAGACTAACATGGTGGTCATGCCGGGTGGAGACAGAAGCTGTACGAAGAGCATATCTGACGCAGGTGAGAAGGAACAATCAGAACCATTAATATTTTAAACGTTATCTTCATCACAACACAGCTGTGTTTGTCTTGGCATGGTTACATAATAACATTTGAAGTGCCTCTGCATCACCAAGAACAGTCAAAACCTGATGAGTGTAGATTTAAATTCTCTCATTGTCCCACAAGTCCACTCCTATTTTCATGGTAATCATCTAGCGGTGTGGATGTGTTTCTAGATTTGTGAGCCAAGTCAAACCAAAAGATTTAGCTGTGTCATTCAGACTCCACCAGTAATTCTTAGCTAATGAGTAGGCCCTACATCGCTGAGGGCTAATTGTCAGTCAGTCAGTGTTTCTCTTTGTTGTGATATGTGTTCTTGTTGACCAGCAGTCATGCACTGGTGTAAAATGGAAATCAGACCTGCATCATCCTTTAAGTAAAATGGCCCAGTTTGACCACACTAGAACTTGTCCTAGCTGGTCGTTAGTAACGATAGACTATGAATAGGGAGCAGAGTGAAGCCTTTGATAAAGGTTTAGGCATATATGTGTGATTGAATGATGTAGTGTGCAGCGACTTGAGCATGTGCTTATGTGCATTGATTGAATTTTTAAATTTGTTTTGACACAGTACTGCAGGAAGAATTGTTTTTTTTTTTTTTCTGTCCACTGCAGAACTAGATAAGTTCATGCAATCATTGTGCATCTGCTTGTCCTTGTATGGTTTATATTGAAGGTGGTATATCTGAGGTCTGCTGGCAGCCACCTATTCTCAATTTTTCAGTCAAGTAGTTGAAATTCAAGTGGTTCTTTGGGGTTCAGGATATAGTGTAGTTTGTTACATCGTGTGGCGTGGAATGTTAAAGTCTTGAGAAAAGTGAAACACTTTCAACATTATATTTATATTTACCACATTTTATACATTGAAGGTGGAATTTGTTTAATTTATTCTTAACTAATATTTAAATTGGAAGTCAACCCAAGTGTTTACTTTAAAATAATATTTTCTGTGCAGCTCCACTAGGCTAAACCCTGTATTCTGATTAATAGGTGAGCTAAGCAGCAAAATTGACGCGTTTTTATCCATCACGTGGGGGCGGCCATTTTGCCACTTGCTGTCGACTTAAAATGACGTCACGTCACAGTTGCTCGGGTAACGAGCCGTGATTGGTTATTACCTGAGGCTGATCCCTGAGCGACTGTGATGTCATTTTATGTCTACAACAAGTGACAAAATGGCCGCCCCCTGTGCTGGATTAAAAACGGGGTGGATTTGGCTGCTTAATTTGTATTCCACAAATGCCAAATTAATCAGAATGCCATGTTTAGACTACTGGGGGCACATACAACATATTAGTGTAAAGTTTTGTTTGTTTATTTACCTGCATGATAGCAACCTCCCCAAATAAGATATTAAAAAAAACAGCATCAGACAAAAAAAAAATATATATACATATATATGTTTTATTTATGGGCTGTGGTAACGTGGAATTAACTTTTTTTTTTTTTTTTTTTAAACCAACTACGGTAGTAGATGTAATATCTCTTGCAGCCATTTGAGGTGACTTGTGATGCCACTGTCTGAAACTAGCTTTGTAGCATTTAGCCTCTATAGCATCTGTGTTCTACTCCAAATGTCTGGGGGTTTACAATGAACGTTATAAACCCCCAGCCACAGACACCCTGCCACCTAGCTGACCAGCCAACATCCCCCAGCAGGCTAAAATCACACTGCCTAACCCCCCCCCCCCCCCCCCCCCCACACACACACACACACACACACACACACACCAAAAAAAAAAAAAAAAAAAACACAATCCACCCAGCAAACTCCCCCAACAAGCTTCTTGGCAGCGGACAGCACCACCAATCATCACTCGGTTCCCATGGCAACATCCCCCGGCAACAGCCGTCACTATATCATAGCAGTAGTGGAGGAAGGGGGAAGGGGGTCGGCCATGTCGTTGCTCTTAGTGTCGGGAAGGAAGAAAAGAGGAGGGGAAAAAAATTAACACACACAGCTGCCCTTCAGCTACGCAGTATCATACCAGCTGCTCTCGCCGCCACACACACACACACACACACACACACAGGCTTGTCCGGCTTTGTCTGCGTAACACTGCTGCTCCGTTGGGTTCATTTATATATGCGTAATGCCTCCCACCCCCCACCCCCACTCCTCCCTCTTTGCTTGCTCGCACCACCATTTACTTTTCTTGAAATAATTGAAAAATGGTTGGTTTACTTTATTCGGAAAACAAATACACACACGGTACAGAAAGCACAAAAATGTACATATCTTTGCCCACAAAGTTACCGGTAAATGCACACCATAATGTTAACATCAAAGAGTTTGTGTTCTGCGCACATTTTCTCATGGGCCGTATGTCACAAAATTACATCCAGTGGACTGAAAATACCCCCATCTCATATTAACTTTGCAGTTCACACTCCACCAGCTAATTTTCAGGGTTTTATTTAGCGGTTTCATTACGGTCACATAACCAGCTTTTAAAAATAGTGCTTAAATTTATATCCATCAATATTGTTGTTCTCTGACAAAGACGAAACAAGATGATCAACCAGAGTATTTATTGTATTCATGAGTAAAAATTGAACACAGGAACCTTTCTGTGTTCGTTTTTCATATAATTCAAACGGCTCTCCAGCGGAAATTTGCACACATATGCAGAATCTATTTGGGAATGCCAGTCATTAACTCTATGCAAAGATTTGGCTCAAGTTATCTAGAAACGTAAACATTGCTTGTGTCTCTCTGGAACTTTGTGAATACTTGGAAGTCTAACATCAATTGAAAATAAGCAGTTAACACAATAATACACAAATTTTCTTTGGGGATTATTTTTAAAATAAATGTATTCTGATCTTTTTTATGCTTTCTATTACAAAGAAAAATTGATAGTTGAATATTATTGCCATTAGTTCACTGACTGACTTGCTGATACAGGAGCAAGTAGTTTGCAAAACTGTCTGTGCTGAAGACTGGCTGTTGATCTGATAGTCCAGGGTGTTTTTTTGTTTGCCACTTGATTGTGCTCATACAACACTGAGGGGCCTATTCACTAAAGGTTTGCGTCGCTAACCGGCAAAAATAGCGCCTAATTCACTAAACACGTGCAGATGGGAAAATCCGTCACTAAGTGCTTTGCCGAACAGATTGCGTCACGGTGCGCCGGTGTTATTTTTGTGTATGTAAATTAGGTAATTTGCATACATTTGACGCAAAATATGCCCACCCCAATGCAAATGAGACTCATTGATATGCAGCGTCTAATTCACTAACGCCAGCGAAAATCGCCAGACCGCGTTTGTGTGACGCAAATAACGTTTTTGTAAAGCATGTATTAACTGCTCCAACCTCAATCATGACAGCAGTGCATAATGTCATCTTTCTCGCAACTTTTACTATAACAACCATGTTCTTGGCGCAAATCCTTTTCCATGTGTGGTAAATCAGGTGCAAATTTGCTCCAAGCTGTCAGTTTTGTGGGCGTGTTTGCGCCGGTATATGATTAGAGCAATATCCTTAGTGAATAGGTGGGTAACTGGGCGCAGACTGCGGGTGCATTTGTGGTGCAATATTTCGCGCTATTACCGGACGCAGCTCATTCTTAGTGAATATGCCCCTGAATTACTTAGTGGAGGAATTTTATTTCCAGTGCATAAGCAGACTGTTTTATATCGAGAGAGCTTTGTCTGTAACATGCAGGTTGAAAAAAAAAAAACCACCCAGATAAAGTTGAGCTGTATGTTTTGTCTTGAGTGTTGATATATCCAACAGTTGGGGGTGTAAATTCATCTTTTCTCAATCCTGCAAAGTCTTACAAAATATCACAGTTGTGCATGTACAGTGTAATGTAGATTAATCATTGTAGTTCTTACCATTTATGCTTTAATCTTTTCAGACTACTGACATAATTGCTTTCTCTTGCCCTTCCTTTCCATGTCTGACATTTGGTACATCGTAGGAAACCCCTCTTCCCTCGGCCTGCAGCCTCACATCAACACTGGCAGAGGACGGATGTACACGCAGCAGGTCATGCAGCAGAGTGGAGATTCCCTTCCAGCCTACCAGGGTCAACAGCACTTCTCTGACAACCCACATTACACAGACGGCAGCAATGCTAACATGGTTTGCCTCTACCAGAATTACCAGGTGGGATGATTGGATTGCATTTCAGGTCTTCACCACCTCTGGAAGATGTCATGCTAAAGGTTGTTTTGTGATTTACAGCAGGGGGTGATGCCACACTCACAGTTCAGTGAGGGGCAGCCACACCAGGGCGAAGGCTTGCGAGCTGGAACCCCCGGCTCCAGGGGGCCAGAGTCTGTGGATGCCATCTACAGGGCTGTGGTGGATGCCGCCAGTAAGGGGATGCAAGTAACCATCACCACCACAGTAAGTGGGACCACACAGGCAAGCCCCATGCCTGCCCTCAGCGCCATGAGTGCCTTCACTGCCTCCATCGGGGAGCCCGTCAACCTCCCCCAGGCGGTCAGTGCGGTTGTGCACGGGGAAGGGGAGGTTTTACCACAGCAAGCCAGAACCAGGCAGTTGCGGCCAGTCGGCGGTCAAAAGAATGTGGATCCAGGGAAGAGCACTCCAGATGGCCCAGAGGCCAATGACTACTTCCGGTCCCCTGGCCGTGGAACTCCCAGGGGACAGTGGGACGGGGAAGTTCATCACGGCGGCGGCGGCTTTGACACACATAGCAACAGCGGCGTCTGGTCTGGTGAAGAATTCCTGGAGTGTTCCACCCAAGTTAGGAGTAGTCCCTGCATGGAGCGACCCCCTGCCCCACCCTGCTCCACCAACGGCTCCAATGACCACAGTGTGACCTTGGCTCATGGCAAGACCTTTCTTGACGATAGCTACCACTTCAACAACTGCAGCCGGACGCCCGCTAACTACAAAGAGCGTCTGGAGCAGACTGTGGAACGTTGTGCTCACATTAACGGTACCAACCCGCTCTTCAGCAGCCGGGGTTACGGAGAAGTTCTTGGCCCCCCGCGGCAGGAACTAACGGCTGACGACCAGTCTCCCAGCTCGTCCACAAGCCTCGAAGGACCTCTAGTCAGCGCCAAAGATTACGGGCACTACAACGGCCACTTCAACGGGATGGCGCCCAGCCCCTCGGACACCAAGAGTCTGAGCAGCGAGGAAGACCTGCGGCAGCCGGACTCGCCTTCCTCGGAGCTGCTTCACTACCGGTCAAGGACCTTCAACATGGGAGAGCTGGTCTGGGGCCAGCTGAAGGGCTTCCCTCCCTGGCCAGCCAAGCTGGCGGGGGATGAACAGGTGCACAGTGCTGCCATGCAACTGCGAGATCAGGCCAAGGTGAGACAACTGCACAGCAGCATAGTGACTCCTGCTTGTCTTTAACGCATTCAATCCCAAAAACGTGTACGGTTTTTAGTACTTTGTCCTTCCCTCCCAAAAACGTTCTTCCAGGTTTTTTGTTTTTTGTTTTTTTGCCTACATACTGAATGCTTTGATGCACGTCCTGACATGAAGAGGTAAAGAAATGGTGGTTGTTAAAAAACAAAACAAAAAAAACAAAAAAACGGCCAGCAGATGCCAACAGAGTATAAAAGATCAGCCAAGGCCATGTTGCAACAAGCTCGTTGTCAGTTTTCACCAGGAATGTGATTATTGATGAAACTTAGCTATATTCCAATGCTAATTGCTGCAAAACAAAATCTTGTACTTTTTTTCTAATGAAAGAAGAGACAATGTTTTCTTTTGGTAGGGTCCATGGTTTTGTAGCAATAGAACACAATATTCTGTCGGTCTTGCGCAATCAGTCAAAATCCAGTAAAACAGCCAGGAGCAAAGGGGGTTACCTCAGCGAAAATGGCTGGGAGTGAATGAAGCTTTATTTGTGCTACTCAACCACATATTTCAGACATATGAAGAACACGAGGTTACTCACATGTACTAAACAGCCAGTGCATGTCAAATATTTCTACAGCGCCTTCAATGTTGCTGTTAGCCTCTTGGTAGAATTTTGTCTTTTGTCTTTCTTTTCATTTATTTTATTTATGTATTTATTTATTATTATTATTACTATTATTATTAATGTAAGAGCGATATTGTCCTTGTTTTTCTTTCTCTTTATGACCGTCTTAACTGTCTTCCATGGTAATATTTAATGCCAGGAAATTCTCTTGTACCCTTCTCTTGTCTGATGCCTTTGACCAATGAAATCCACCTGAGGTGTGGCTGCAAAAATGCCACGAAAAGCCCACTAGAAATTCTGAACTTTATGTTTGGCTTAATCCAAGGCTCATTAAATAGTGGCAGGTGTTCCGGCTCCCAGTTCAAAATGAATTTGAATGTGATTGGTAATTCTGAATCCGAATTCTGACCATATTCTAGTCAAAAGGGTATGCACAATTTTGTAACCACATTGTTTGTATTTTGCTTTTTTTTCCAATTGTGTTTTACAATGGGGGTTTTTGTCACAAATTTATCTTGGTGTCATTTTCTAATCTGAACACGGGTGTGCAGACTTTATGTGCACGGCATGTTTTATATTCTGCTCAGTTCACTGATGTATTTCAGATAATGTAAATAATGTGGATGGGAATCATTTATTTGAAATGACTCGTATTACCCTTGAAGTTGATGTGAAGTATCCCAGGAACAAATCTGTAGGACAAAAAAGAAACAAAACTGACGTTTCTTCTTGTGTCCACCCAGGTTGAGCCAGAGAAGCTGAAGACATTAACACACGACTTGGAGGCACTTGACCGAGCTGCCAAAAGAGGCTTGAAGTAAGCAGCATTGTCGTAATTTTTTGCAATGAAATGGGAACACGTTCCACTCTGTCGTTCATAAATGTTCTCTTCACAGGCCGGGAAAACTGAATAATCACTTGGAAGCTGCTATCCACGAGGCCATGAGCGAGCTGGACAAAATGTCGGGCACGGTGAGTCCAAGTTTTTGTTTTTTTTAGGAGGTCCCGTGTTGGGCCACCCCACGTCACATTCTTCCTGTCCCTGCCACCAGATCCCGTCAAGAGACCGACAGGTGAAGATGCCCAAGCCCAAGAGGAGGAAGATCTCCAGATAGCAATGAATGTGTCGTCGTCGTCTGAGCTGTCCCAGGTGCTACACACTGACGCTGCGTGTTCCCTCGCTGTTCCGTGACGTCATCATAGACTTGACTTGCTGACTTTTTGTGGTGCTGGAACGTCCAATCACCATTTTTACTGTCGTAAAATGAGAGAAATGGAAAGAACCGTCAAAAAAGGTTGCAATTTGCCTACAGCTTACTGAAGTAACTATTTTTTTCTAGTATAAGATATTAAAAAGACAAAAAAAAAAACAAGCTTATGAGCATTACCTTACATATTTAAGACAAATAGACAGTCCAAATATTTCTGATACATTTTCATGATGTAAATAGGTAATCCTGAAATGTCATATTATTAAGAAATGTATGTAAATATTGTAAGATGTAATGTACAAGCGTACCTAATGCACATTTTATCTTTTGTTGTACAAAAACAAAGCAGAAGTGTACCAATGTCTTGGTTTCTATTCAGGCGTGCGTTTGCAGCGGAGCGCACGTGCGCAAGAAACACAAAAAACGGCTTTTATATGACAAGCACTACGACCGTTGCTTTGAGTTTGTTTTTGTACACCGGCCATGGACAAAGTTCCGTTACTTCATACCTGCAAGTGTTCATGAGGGGGAAAAAACAAAAACAAAAAAACAAACAGAATGAACTTTACCAGCAGAAAGTGTTCAGCCTTTCCGCAAGCGCAAATGTTGCTAAATCACCACAAAGCAGAATCATCATCATCATTGGCATTGTGACCTTTTTGCATTTCAAGACTTGAACATTTGGGGAATTCTTTACCTTGTTGCATTTTTTTTTTCAACTACAATTTTTTTTTTTTTTTTATGTGGTTGTTCAAATTATTGTCATTGGAATGTCATATTGTTTATCCTTACGTTAACAATGATCTAAATTAACACTAGTCGAGGGGTGGGACATTCTCACATTTTGGGGCCTTGTTTTTAGTTTTCTTTAGTTTGCTTGTTGTAAATTATTCCTGTACAGTTCTTCATATTTATTTTTTAAGCTTTACAAATATCCTAGATGGCAATAACACTACCAAGAGTTAAAAACTCAAGCCTTATATGTGTATATGTATGTTTTGTTTTTAACATAAAGACTAGAATCATGTATTCATTCATGCGGTCCCGTTTTATTTAAGAAGTGAGCTTAACAGAAGACACTTTGTCAACAAGGCTACTTGTTTTTTTGTTCCATAATGTTTTATTTATGAAAATGCGTCTGTGAGAAAGGAGGATGATGCTGTCTATGTTGGTAATAAATGTCGTTTTACACTACTTCCAGCTCCAAGTAGCCGTCATGCATGGCTTGTTCAGTCACATTACGGCTAACAAGCTGAACTCTCCACACTATGAAATGAGTGCAATAAACCAATGAGAGGAGATCAAAACTTTCCTCTTACAAAAAGTCTTGCTACTTAAGATGCTCGCAGAGAGTCATCGATCCTTTTCAAGGATGTCATTTTGCTGGTACTGCCTCCGTGTCAAACCTCTGAAAAGAACAACACTCCTTGACCTTTCCTGTCCAAATAGTGTCCACACCAAAAAGCAAAGTTGTTGATGTTCCTTCTTGAACAAAAAGTGCAGAGGAGCCCCGAGGTCCAACTGATTCGCTGCAAAACAAACGCACGCACACTTTGTAGAACCGTACCATCCTGTGCAACTTGAAGACGTTTGCAGCCATGTGGCTAAATCCAAACATGGCCACACCTACCAGTGGATGTCTTCATTGTCCACTTTAAGCGTTATCGATGTCGAGGAAATCATCCAGCTGTTTTTGGTGAACACAAAACTCTTTGGGTAAAGTTCATTCTGTCTCCCGTGTGTGTTGACATGCAGGAGCCTTCCTTACGTGTGCTCCAGTTCAGTTGCCCAGTGTGGAGGTGTGTGTGTGTGTTTGTCCTTTTTGGTTTGAATCATCCTCTTCCAACCTCTCATTGTCAGTATTTGATTTTTCAACCTGTGAGTATATATTGCCTCACTAATATATACTTAACAGATGAGATTTGTGTGAAGTATGATGTGCACTTGATTGCTCCTGGTTTTTTTTCTGCATTTATGTGGCCTAGATTTTCAGTTTAGTTTGTCAGAGTCCATTATTTTGATATTGTTTGGACTTTTTTAACGGTTTGATGTACGCAGCATTTTTGTAAATATTGAGACACATTACAGATCATGCAGTGATGTAACATTTGAAATGATGTTGCACAGATGTCTTAAGATATTAAAAACTGGTCACTCTTACTTGAACAACCTGCCTGTTTTCTCTGTATCGTTTTTGGTGGTTGACTTTCAATAATGTCTTACAGTATTGAAATGTAAGATGTGAAACGTGTGGAATTGGGGGACGTTTCTGCTGCTACCTTTCAAGCGCGATGGAGAATAGATGAAGGTGTGCAAATGCAATATGTAGAGTACAAGCTAGCATCTGTTTTTCTGTTTTTGTATTCTGCCCTCTTGTGTCCGAATAGTGCAATGACTGAGGATATGAACAAGTATGTCAAGTAGCCTACTACGCCTTTGACTAATACAAGTACATGACTAAGCTGTATATGAAACACGTCAAGTCACAAAAGCGGTACAAGATGTATCCTCCGGAGTTTATGAACTCACAAATACCGCGAGAATTAATTTGCGAGAGCAAGGTTACTGATGAAGTATACTGTAAAGCAAATGCACAATTTCCAAGTTTTTTTAATTTTTTTATTATATCATTTTGTCACTTTTTTTCACTACTCATATACAGTATTTCTATTTGTAACATTGCACATAATCTTCATCAGCAGTTTTGGACAGAACAGACAGCTTTGTTAGCTTGGTCAGGTCACAGGTAAATAATAAATAATTCATAAATAATATAAAAATCTTTCTCACATGGTCACATAGAAAGTTTTACAGA
The DNA here is from genome assembly GCF_051991245.1 of Festucalex cinctus. Lineage (NCBI taxonomy): Eukaryota > Metazoa > Chordata > Actinopteri > Syngnathiformes > Syngnathidae > Festucalex > Festucalex cinctus. The sequence goes on from NC_135412.1 coordinate 15,010,123, forward strand.
TTGAATACAACAATTCAACATGACAGTTCCAACGTTGTATTTGTACAAATAGATATTTTTTCACATACTTTAAGATATACTACTGCACTTTTGGCCAACAGACATGAAAGCGATGAGTTTTCTTCTTCCCTTCAAACCTGGGGCAGAAAACTTTGAAACAGTTTTGGGATGACTTTGACCAAGTTGGTCACATGATGCAATTGAATCCCCTCTTAAATTCCAAATATTCCTCGTGGGTCACCCCTCCTCCCCACTATGACAATATTCACGTTTATGAGGCCAACAGACTGCACATTTGCACCGCGGAGAAAAAGATTGCGTGAGACAAACACAAAGTCAGGCTAGACTTTCTAAGAGCACCTTCCACTGATCTTTTTGGACCCTAGAGAGAAATAATCTTTTTGGACATGAGTTGCACACTGACTCTTGTCAGGCTCATCAGCATGAGACGGATGCAAACTGCTGCCTGCCATTTTGCTTCACATTTTAGGACTAGTCTAAGGAACATGTGGTTTAATATTTGCTCACAGTTTGAGCCCTGACCTCTCAGCAAACGTGTGCGCCCTTCACCTTTCACCCACTGACCTTGACGGGCAAACATTATATATATATTTTTTATTTTATTTGTATTTTTTACACCCAGGAGTCGGGGGATCCGGTGAATTTGTTGGCCCTGTTTGAAGGCCTCCGTGTGGTGGAGTAGAAGTCCACATAGTTGGTGTTGCTTTTGAATTGGAGCGGCTGACTGACGTAGCCATCGGGGGAGGACGGGGTCAGGTGGACCGGGTCGTCCGGGTACTGCTCCACTCCGTAATCTTGCGGGGACGACAGGTACAGTCTGTTGTAGTTCTTCCTTTCTGGTTCATCGTAGAATGGCTCCGGGTGCTGGGGGGAGAAAGCAGTCATCAATTTTATTTATAGTGTCGCAAATCTTAACGCACTTTAGACGTTGAGCAAGTCAACAACCACATTCCTCATACAGAAAAGACAAGGGAGACAGAAGATGGAGAGACTTTAAAACTTGATATCGTAAAAATAAAAAAAAATAAAAAACAAAACAGTATTTTACTGGTAGCAATGTAATTTTCTACAGTAGGCTACTGCATATGTGACTTACAGTAATGTAAATTTATATACATTTAATTACTGTATTTTATATTATTGATTACAGTATTTTACTGATCACTGCTTCCAGTTAAATACTGTAATTTATGACACAGTAAAATACTGTAATTTGTTTTTAAATATCTGTATTTTGACAGTACTGTATGTTGACTATTATTCTGAATTTATATTTAATAAATATTAAATAATAATTATAATGAAGAAGAACAACTATTTTTTATGAAAAATTTGAAAATAAAAGTCAATAATTACGATTTGTTATTTTAAATGTGTGTATCACACTATTCTTGATTACGGTATTTTACTGGATCACTGCTTCCAGTAAAATACTGTAATTTGTTTTTTAATATCTGTATTTTGACTACTGTATGTTGACTATTATTCTTAATTTAGTTTTAGTAAACTAATATTATTAAATAATATATAACAACAACAACAATAATAATAATAATAATAATAATAATAACAATAAAGATTTGCTATTTTTTTTATAAAAATAAAAATAAAAGTTCATTCAAAATAAAAGTTAATAATTTACAATTTTTTTTATTTATTTATTTTTTTTAAAAAAAAATTTAACCCTCCATTACATTTTTGGACCGATTCAAACCATTCCAACTTCAAACTGTTCGGCTTACATTTAATAAATAAAAATAACTTCTGAGCAAATTATTTTAAATGTGTGTATCAACCTATTATTGATTATAGTATTTTACTGGATCACTGCTTCCAGTAAAAGACTGTAATTTATGACCACAATATCTGTGTTTTGACGAAAAATTGACTTATTCTTAATTTATTGTTTGTATTATAATAATAATAATAATAATAATAATAATCAGAATAATCAGAATATTTAATTCATAATTTCAAAATAAAAGTCAATTATGTTTGATTTTTTTTTTTTTTTTTTTTAAACCCTCCAATTACATTTTTGGAGCGATTCAAACCGTTCTAACTTTGAACTGTACAGCTTACATTGAATAAATAAAAATAACTGCTGACAAATTTGTTATTTCAGATGTGCGTATCAAACTGGTAGCCTTTCGCACTAATTGGTAGCCAAGAAGTATCTCTCAGATTAAAAAAAAGTTGGTTACCCCTGCTGCAGGTAAACTTTCTTACCTGGGCCCTTCTTAGCTCATCTCCAGACTGTGAGCTGTATGTGCCAATGAAATAAGCCGTTTTGGTCTCAGACCCTGAAAAAATCACAAATACAAAACTTGATATGACCTCTGATGAAACCACAGAGTGCTTTGCAATAACAAAACACAAACGGGAAAATCGGTTGCAGTCCTCAAATGTCCACCAACCTGTGTACTGATGTTTGTGTAAACTGTTATCTCCGTAGTACGTGTCGAGTTGCATAGATGACTGCGCTCTCGGGTAGTTTGAGCTGTGCCTCCTGATCCCGAGCATCGCTGGCGAGGATGTAGCGCTCCCACCTGAGGAGTTATATCTTTTACCTAACTGAAGCGATTCTCTTCAGAGAGACGTGCTTCTCTCACCGGATTGTATGACGGGGGACATGTGGATGGGGCTGGTGGGAAGCGTCGGCTGCGAGCGGTAGCGGTCTCGCTCCAAAGTGGAGACCGGCGTGACGAAATGAGTGTAGTTCCATCCGTCCTGCAGAAACAGGTCACACCAAAAGAGTGGAAGTCAATTTCCAGCTTGAACCTTCATGTCTTTCAAGTTGAAGCAACCAAGCAAGCCATCCTGCTCTAACCTTAATTTATATTAAGAAAAAAAAATGTGACGTTCAATGTAAAACTTGATGAAATGGAGAAATCTCACGTTGATATCATCTGATGACACATTGTTTTGCACTCAAGTCTGACCTGTTTGTAGAGACTCCTCAGCTCTCTGTACTGCCACAGTGTGTTCAACACTTGAGCAGCTGCCTTCATAACCTTCATTGAGTACCTGCAACAGGATGGCACAAAATATTCATTTGTTTGTTTGACTTCAGAGCAGCATGCTAAATAAAGCACTCCTGGTGTATCGGACCCTTTGCCTCGCCCTCTGCTGATGTCCACCAGCTTCTCGATGCCGCCGCTGTCCGCCAGAGCTTTGGCGTTCTCCATGTTGCGGCTGGTGACCTCGTGCAGGGTGCAGCAGACGGACGCCACCGTGTCATCTGACAGCACTGAAGGATTTCCACCGGGCAGCCGGTTGATCAGATCCCGCATGGCGTATTTTCCTGAAACAGGAAATTGTGGTGTTGCTTTTACCCGTTTATTCGGGATGTAACGATTCACTCAAGCCCGATTCGATTGAATTTTCAGTTCCGAGGAACACGTTCTCAGCTTTGTACAGCGAGACAGTGTGAAGATTGAAGCTCCAGAAGCTTTGTTGACAATTTGTGTTCTTCCTTTTTAAATAGATGACTGTTTAACAAATGTAACAATGAGTCCCTCTACTGCACTAATAAAGACATGTTACAGGCCAAGCCTGGCCCTTTAAAGAGTTGTGCTGTGGGGGATGGAGTGTTGCAGTGCGGCACAGGGGGGCGGTGTTGTTTCAGAAAGGGAATGGGGGCTGTGGAGTTTGCTCTGAGCGCAATGTATGTTGGTAGAAAAAGCTAGTTTGTGCGGAAAAAAGAATCTGCCTGTTCAGTCTCTGTACCATGATTGTTAAGAGGTCATTGGATGGGGGAAGAGGATTTAACAGTCACCACGTCAACAAACGTATTTCACCGCAGATGATATATATATATATATATATATATATATATATATATATATATACAGTATATAAATCAGGGGAGTCCAAACTACGGCCCGGGGGCCATTTGCGGCCCGCCGTCCATTTTTTAGTGGCCCGTGACATATGCTAAAAAGTGGCATTTGACTCAGTTCAAATAAAATAAAAACAAACATGTTTGGAGATCGTCAAAGTAAGAAGGGAAGGTGTAGAAAAGCACAGGAGCTATTGAAGGTTATTTTAGTTAACTAAAACTAATTCATTAACGAAATAAACCAAAAAACAAAGATGCTTTTTAAAAAAAAGAAAACTAACTGAAACTACATTTTAGGTTTACAAAACTAACTAAAATAAAACTATAATTATAGCAAACATGTCCTTTGTTTTAGTCTTTGGTAATTAATTTAATGCATGAGCCTTTGGGGATGATTTTAAATGTGACTTTTATTAGATTTATTTTTATATAAACTGGAATAATGACATCGCGCCCATGGTGTTTTTTAAATGTTGCGCACGAGTAATACACATAAAAATAAAAATAAAAAAACCTAAAACTAATACTGAAACTAAACAAAAACTAAGCATTTATTAAAGAACTGTCTAAAACTAATAAAAAACTAACAGAACCACCCTGAAAAATAATGAAAACTAACTAAATAAAAAAAAAAAAAACTCAAAACAAAATAAAAACAAAAATGAAAAATTCCAAAACGATAATAACCCGACTGCCATATTACAAATAAATTGGTTTATATACTGTAGCATTTTTCTAAAGATGCAAAAGCACAAATAAATTATTTGTACAATTTTTAGAACGAAACACAATTTCTCTTCATAACATTATGTGGCCCTTGCGTCCTTCTGATTTTCTGGATGTGGCCCTCAAATGAAAAAGTTTGGACACCCCTGGGTTTTCTCTGTATCGTTACGTACCTATTCAGCATGTCGCACCTTGTCAGAAACAGTTTGCAAACCCTGGCGTCAATGATGTTCGCTAATCCTACTTACCGGTAGTTAAAGTGGCTACCTTTTGAGATTAAAACCTTACAAGTACAAGACGTGCCAGGTTACCATTAGGGTAAAGCAAACAACACATCAAGAGCTGTTGTGAGTTCATAGCAGGTGTAAGAATGATCAATAATCAGAAAATAGATAAAAAATAAATAAATAAAAATTGCTTTGCGTGTACCTATAAGCTCCTTGTTGCGTCCGTCGAGCGCCATGTTGCGGAGGGCGGTGGCGACGGAGCAGACGACGCGGTCGTTGTCCATCCTCAGCAGCTCCACCAGGATGGGCAAACCTTTCTCCTTGCGCACCGCTGCTCGGATGTAGGCCGAGAACTGGACGTACGCAATAAGGACAGAGGGAATTACTCGCGCGTCTTTTTCCGGTTCCAATCGTGAACTATAATGTAATTGCACTTGATGTCAGGATGATTTAGTTGCCATATTATATGATTGGGAGACCTTCCAGTTTCCTGCCGACAGATTTTGCAGCGAGCCGGCGGCCCCCTCCAGTGTGGCCGCATTTGAGCTCTCCGCCAGCAAGTTGAGATACGGCCGGACCACCATCGGATGCCACAACAGCTCGGCACCCCGCAGAGCCTGAGAAAAGCCCGGAATGGGCCCGACGCCGTCCCACTGCTCAGAACACACGCACAAGAAAAGGCTTTGTCGAGAAACTTGCGACAACCCATTATCTCTTTGTTTTTGTTTTTGCCAACGTACTTTTTCATCTGGCCAGTCGCTTCTCTTCCTACCGCGCCTCCTCTTCCCCCAGCAGATGTAGTCTAACTCTTTGGCCGTGGAGGAGAATCCCAAGAGGGTGTCCAGCTCCTGGTTGCCGAGGAGACGAGAGGACGGCATTTCTACCTCCAGCCGGTAGGAGAGATTCCTCAGCGTGCACACGCTGTTCTCCACAATCTGAGAAACGTTAATCAGACAAGTTTTATGTTTGTGAACATTAGGTGCCAGAATCCTTGCAGGTGCGAGGTCAGATATACCCAAAAGGTTTTATTTATTTTCTTGATTTCCTTTTAAAGGCGCTGTCTGCCAGTTTCACTCTGGAAAAGGCACTTTTTAAATACAGGATTTAAACAATCAAACTACTTCTCAATTTACAGATCAGGGCTTGTCTTCATTTCTGTTGGTGAGTTTGTCTTAAACCCGCAGCCAGTATTTTACCATTTTGTGTTTGTTTTGTAAACAGCGGGACGTTTCTGTGGGAAGACAGTATTTACAACCCTCCAGCCAATCGCAGAGCGGGGAGGTGGCGTGTCGCAAACGGGGCCTGGCAAACGTGTCAGCTGCGTGACGTCACTCCCGCGGCAATTTGAAAGCATGCACGGATTTTTTTCTTTTTTTTTTCACTTACTCACAGAAGTTTACGTGTGCGAATGAGTGAGTGAAGAAAAAAAAATCCGTGCGTGCTTTCAAATTGCCGCGGGAGTGACGTCACGCAGCTGACACGTTTGCCAGGCCCCGTTTGCGACACGCCACCTCCCCGCTCTGCGATTGGCTGGAGGGTTGTAAATACTGTCTTCCCACAGAAACGTCCCGCTGTTTACAAAACAAACACAAAATGGCAAAATACAGGCTGGGGAGGTGGGGGTTTAGGATGAAATCACCACCAAAGATGAACAAAAACATAGATGTGTAGACTGAGAGAAAGTTAAAGTGTGTATATCCTGTATTTAAAAAGTGCATTCTCCTGAGTGAATCCGGCAGACAGCCCCTTTAAAAAGGAAAAAAAAAAAGATCTCTTATGGAGGATAATTGCCGTTGTAAATAGTGAAGATGGCAGGTTACATCATGGTGACGCAGGTTTAGTTGAAGGCTTTCATTTATTTTGAGCTTTCCGTGGAGTCGATGCAATTGAGCGTGCGATGTGCGTTTGCATCACCTTGCTGTCATAGTCGGAGGTATTGACGCAGGCTTTCAGGATGTGAAGCAGTGAGTCTATCAGACCCTCACAGCACCGTAGCTGACCTCTCGCCTCCTCCCCTGCCGAGCTCAAGTTCCTGACACACGCGCGCACACGCACGCACAATTTAAAAAGACGTCAGAGGCGACAGCTTTACAGCAGCTCCATTACTTTTTCCCATATGTGTATTTTTCCACCCTTTTGGCTGTTTGTTTATATATAATAATAATAATACCAATAATAATTATAACTAATTATGTAGTACATTTAAAAACATTGTTTACGCCATTTGACACGACAATAGCATGCATGAAACAAAACATGACCTAATCACAAGTATATAACAGTTTATTTCTGTACATTTTATTCAATGTATTTTTTAAAAACTTCTGTACATTATTGCAATACCTGTATTACCCCTCCAGGGATCTTTGAAGGGATACTTGACTCATTGAGACATTTTCAATATTAAAAAAGTTTTTTTTGTTTTTTTTTTCATTTTTCAAAAAAGAAATGACTGCGATTAGCTGGCAACCAGTTCAGGGTGTACCCCGCCTACTGCCCGAAGCCACCTGAGATAGGCTCCAGCACTCCCGCGACCGTTGCGAGGAATAAGAGGTTAAGAAAATGGATGGATGAAAAAAGAAATGAAAGGGGACAGAAAGAAGTGAGAATTGATATCTGCCCTTGATCAATAAATAAATAAATAATCAACACAAAATAAGTAAGTAGTCAAGATGCTTTCATGGTAACAATTAAACAAAATGATTCAACATAATGACCTTGTGCTATATATATATATATATATATATATATATATATATATATATATATATATATATATATATATATATATATATATATATATATATATATATATATATATATATATATATATATATATATATATATGTATATATATATATATATATATATATATATATACACATATATATATATATGATTGTTCTTGTGAACTTTGAGGGGGCGGGCTGCAATGGCCACAGCTGATTGGTCAAATTCGGGGCATTGTTTTTACATCAGCTGGACTCAATCAAACTCATTTGAACTAATTACCGAGAACACTGTGGAAACAAATCATAAACTCTCAAGAACTCCCTTTACCCAGAACTCAAAGATCCTGGGCTTGTTGGTGGAAAAACGTCTCTTGAGTTGAAATAAATCATTCTTTTTGTTTTATTCTGTATTTAGGTTTTGAAAAAAAAAATCTATTTTGTTCAGAATTAATTTAACAGCTTTATTATTTTTCCATGTATAATTAGTACATTTAAAAACACATTTTTCACCTGTGCTGAGGAAGTACTATAGGTAATGACCAGTCACGGCTCACCTGATAGATCCATGATTGGTTGTTACATGTTTCCAGAGAACGGGTGAGGTGGGAAATTAGTTTTTAAATGTATTAATTGTTCATTAAAAATGTTGAAGTTATCACATTAATTATAGACAAAATATGATCTTCCCTTCTGTTGCAAATGGCTCAGTGAGTCAAGTATCTCAACTTTGATCATGCCATGAGATGCAATGAGCGACTTCCCCCACAAGGGGGCTTCAAAACTGCCTGGAAACAGTAAAAGAAGGGGAGCATGTCCTCCAATAAGCAACATTCAGCCACTGCAAACATCAAGTTGACATGACCATGAGACCGCAGTGCTGCAGTACACGGCTCCCACAATGCATTAGCATCAAGGCACTGCTTGACTTCTTTTACATTTGGCTGTTACGTGATTCCAACAGTTAACACTCAGGCCTTGCTCAGCTTGTTCCTGCCCATGGACACACTGTAATCAACCCTTCAAATTCTAGTTTGATTGTTTAATGTGCATATTCTAAAACACACAGGTTGTGAATCACTGGTCTGGACGTATAGAGCGTGTGTGCGTCTCACCTCAGACAGCCGGTGGTGTTTCGCAGCAGTAGGGAGGATTGGAACTTGATCTTGTGTTGATCGCGGTGTGACAGGCTGCTCCAGCCCGAGTGGGGGATGACCACCGTGTTGGTTAGTGTTGTCAGGGCGTCGCGAATGATGGTCATCTTCACCGCGTCGCAGGAGGAGAGGTTCCACAGCACCCCTGTGCAAGTCAAAGTCACTTTTATTCAGACAGCGCCAATTCAAAGCAAGTTATTTCAAGACGCTACAAAGATTTTTCTCCATAGTCAAGGCCCCCGAAAAAAAGGCAAAAGATTCTTCATACAGATTGAGAAGAAGACATCCCAATTAAAAGCAACGTAGTCCTGTAATGGCGGAATGCGCTGTCCAGTTGTCCCTCGTTCATTAAGGCTGTTAGCCTGTTTATTCCAAAACCCCCCATCATAGACGAATGTCCACAAAATTACGACCATATACTGCATTTTTTTCATTTATTGTTAAAGCAATGGTGTCCAAACTACAGCCCAGGGGGCCATTTGTGGCCCGCCGTCCATTTTTCAGTGGCCCGCGACATATGCTAAAAATGGCATTTGACTCAGTTCAAATAAAATAAAAACCAAAACGTTTTCTAGATGGTCAAATTAAGAAGGGAGGGTGTCGAAAAACACAGGTGCTATTAAAGGTTATTTTAGTTAACTAAAACTAACGAAATAACTAAAACTAAAATTCAAAAAACAATTTCGTTAACAAAATAAAAAAAAACTAAAATGCTTTTTAACTCATTCACTGCCTTTGACAAGTATACTTGTCAATTGTATTTTTTAGAGCGGTGCTAAATGGGGGCGAATCTGAGCATGCTCCACTGTAAATATCAAACTTGGAAACAACTTTACTGATGCCCAACCACCGGTAGATGACATCATTGCCCCATTTTATAGGAAATAAACACAGTTTCAGAGTCCATGGGAGAAATGGCTGTATTTTGGCAAACCTACATTTTTCTGCTGTCAATTATAAAAGAACGGGACGGGACAAAAAGTAGGGAGTCTATTCTGTTATTTGGTAGATTCGGTTTATATATAATTATTGAATGTAATATCACGTGAGTATTGGAAATGTAAAAATTTTCTATAATGACTGGCAGTGAATGAGTTAAAAACGAAAACTAACTGAAATTACATTTTATGTTTACAAAACTAACTAATACTATAATTATTGCAAAAATGTCCTTTGTTTTAGTCTTTGGTGTGATTTTTTTTATTAGATTTATTTTTATATCAACTGGAATAATGATGTTTGAAAGTATGTCATACAGAAGTGACGTCATCCAGCAGCAGCCAATAGAAAAGCACCTTCAGATGACGTCACTCCCACTGTATTTTTTTTAATATTGTGCACAAGTAATACACATTTAAAAATAATAATAATAAATAAATAATAATAAATAATAACAAAACTAATACTGAAATTAACTAAAACTAAGCATTTATTAAAGAACTAAAACTAATAAAAACAGAACCACCATGAAAACTAATAAAAAGTAACTAAAAAAATTCCAAAACTATAACAACCCTACTGCCATATTACAAATAAAATGGTTTATATACTGTAGCATTTTTCTAAATATGTAAAAGCACAAATAAATTATTTGGACAATTTTCAGGACTAAACACAATTTCTCTTCATAAAATTATGTGGCCCTTGCGTCCTTTTGATTTTCTGAATGTGGCCCTCAAATGAAAAAGTTTGGACACCCCTGTTTTAAAGCTTTGTGCACAACACCCAAACAACACATGCACGTGGCTCCACGTGTCATTTTTTTGTCCACTAGGGGGTGCCATATTCACATTCTACTACCTGTGACTTTGACTGTGTATGAATGTGCATATTACTCCCCCATAGAGTGCACTACTAAGGGGTCACGCCATTTTGTATAGGTGTCCGAATGTCCAAAAGAAAAAGAAAAATATTGACATTGTTGTACAACAGTTGTATAAGCCAGCTAGCTCTGATTTGCACTTTATTGTATCGCACTTATAACTACGTACGTCAAAGTACGGCAAAGTGAGAACATGGAAACTACACGCAGAACTTCCTGCGCAGAACTGCCTGTACCTGGATCCTAATCTATAAACCTTGGTCAGATCAGGCTATGGCCAGTGATTGTGGGTGATTTTCTACGTTGTCTGAAAACATCGCTGAGGAATTTTTCCTGTGTTTTGAAATAGTGCTGAGAATCACTTGGAGAGTGAGAGCCATCTGGTGTCTTCTGGTATTAAACAGTATGTGCGGCGTGGCTGCAGAGCTGTCACTAGCATCCTGTTTCGACAGCGCTTTATCTTGCATCTATCCTGATATGCACTCAGTCAAAACACAGCAGGCACTCTCGCCACCCACAAAACAGCTGATACACACATTGAGGCACTGCCAGTCTGGACACTGGACCGCTCCTCACCCAGTCTACATCACAGATTTTTTTTTTTTCTTCTTTTTTTTTTACAGGGCAAGGAAAGAATCTGTTCTGAGAAATTGGATTACCAGCTGCATAGAAACATAACAGTTACATTTTAAAAATCACAATTTAGATGAATAGAAATAATGTGGAAAAAAACATGGGGGCATGTTCACACCTCAGAAGACCCTCTCGGGTAATATTTGAAGAACTGGCAGTGATAGAAGCTTTAAAAAATCTTATAGAAAATCTTATCCTCACCTCTATGTGCCGAACTGTGAGTATAAAATGGTGAAATTGGGTACCGCTATGCAAATGCAGGCATTATTGTATTGTACAATTACTTTCTCCATTTTATTTCAGGCATTATTTGGACAGACGTTAGGCCATCAGCATTTGACAGCTTTCCCTTGTGGTTCGTTCGCCATTTACCATTTAAACAGTGTTGCGAAATTTCCGCCTGTCGAGATTTTTTTTTTCTGTCCCCGACTGCAGTTCAGCGTTAGTTTGAGAAGCTTTTTGGTCGTCACACTATTCCAACAAGACTTTAATTTGTTTCTGGAAAAAGGATCACTTCTTGACAAACCAAGCATCACAAGGTCTGCTACGACCGCCACTGATGATAACACAAAACTCCTAAAGGAGACATTCTAGATAGGTCACACGCTTCCAAAATATTGTAATGATAAAGCCATTGACGGTCCACACGTACCCGTCACCAGCTCGCGAACTTCATTGTCCGTTGTCTTCCTGAGGAGGCGCAACAGCGCAGGCACGCCGCCGCAGTTCCTCAGCGCCACCTTGTTGTTGTCTGTGGCTTTCCCGTACACAAGGTTCCTCAAAGCGCCACAGGCGCTCTTCTGCACTTCAGCTGCCTTGTTGTCCAGCAGATCCACCAGGTGCTGGATCCCTCCTAAGTGGGACACCTGTGGAAAGACCAAGGACCACTTAAGAAGCGGATCGCACGCGTCCTTTGATGAAGTGGGTTGAGGAGGCATTCACTGATGTGAGATGATGTGATGTGACAGCATTGCACATGCAAGTCAGAAGTAAAGTTTCAATTATGCCACGGTGGGCATTGGGTAAATTAAACACATGACTTAGCTTGAGAAGCATTGAACTGGCAAGTGGGCATGTTTTTCATATGCAACTCTTTACTTTCTTGTGCATTTTCGGATTATGTCTCTCAAACGCCAGCTGAATCAACTGAGCCTTTCATTTGATGGAGCATTGTGCGTCTGTGGTCTGAATTCTGAAAACACATTTCGCAGAGTGGAATGAATTCTTGCACTTTGTTGTGAAGGAGCCAAATGTTTGGCCAAGTTAGAAAGCAGCTCACTTGACATATGCTGTTTTTCTTACTTTTACTTTGTTTTGATTCTTGTTTTTTCTTTATCCAACTTTGTGGCCAAAACAACCAAGTTTACCTCAAGATTTGAAAATATATAAAGGCACAAAAATGAAACAGTGGAATGGGATGGGCGCAGCTGGCCGCGAATGCCTCCCCATGATACCGATAATGAATATTCACACATTTTGCACTCAATTTCTGCACTTTGTTTAGTTAGTTCACTTTGTCTTTTCAATTAAATGAATAACCGACACAAAGCTTAGTTATTGTTTGATCAGCTATCGGTTAGCTGAAGTTACTATGAAGTTAGCTTAGCTTACCTGTCTGCTTGATAGTGAATGAAAAAGTTAGCTGTCAGTTGACATGTCTTTTTGCTTTTTCAAGATTTGATCAAAAGCAATCTTTGAATGTGTAATGATATTTGGAGCTCCCTCAATGATATTTGCTGTGGCCTCTTCTCTCCGCATCACACTTCTTTCAAAGACAAAACAAATGCTTCACTAGTGGCAAGTCAGGTGGTTTGCGGCTAGGGTGACCAGATTTTCACAATTAAAAACCAGGACAATACAATTCTGCAGAAAATCAAATATACAATCAATTATCACCAGGAACTATTTACAGCAAATGTAATAGCTAATCAATCTGGTGGTTGTATTATCACTTTAGCTAATGCTAAATCCTCTCTTGGTCAACAGTTCAACAGCTGTAAACAAGCCAATGCACTCATCACTATCCAACCGCTGGCTTTGCCTTATATCTCGTGCTGGTCCCACATCTAAACATTAGAAACATGCTGCCAGAAAAGCCTTAGACACGGAAAAAGGAAGTACCGGTAGATCTCATAAACAACCAAGTCAAAGTCAAGTGGATTATTTCCCAAGTTTTACCCAAGCAAGTCCTAAAATTTCAATCAACTTGAGTCTGATTTGAGTCATGTGCTTCAATTCCTCCACTATTGGTACGCTAATTAGAACCTGTCAGAAGGCATAACCCGAATTTTAAATGCTTGCCAATGCAGATACGACATTCTTAGGGCTCAAAATACAGATGTCGCAACTGTCTAGTTCCGTCTTCAATCATGTCTGCAGACATCTCTGTGTCTATGAGAAGTGATCTGTTCCCAGATGGCAACAAAGGACACATCAGACATCATCATACAAAAAAAAAATAAAACCTACCAAATGAAGTGCCCCATCACAAAAGACTATTGCGCTGCAGTTATTTATTGCACAGGAATGAGATTAAAGAGAAGAGTATCAGAGCTTAGAAGCGCTTGGCGCCAATGTTTTCTAAATTTTAGTTGGAGCAGATGGTGCTTTGGCTCAGTGAGGATGCCAGCATCTCACAAAAGTAAAAATCTGAAACCGAGAATGTACTTTTGGGATGATAGATTAGCATGTCATGATGCACGTGACATTCCATCTGCAGATTTGAACTATGAATTTAAATTCCAAACTTGTACCTCTAAAGGAATATCACAGAAAAATGCAAGAGCCGCTCTCACAGTCTAATTTATTAAGCATGCAAATAATAATGCAGCTAAAAGAGATCCAATAGCATGTAAAATTTAACCTCACCTCAACTTTGACCCTGTTGTCTCCAAAACACAGGTGCTGCAGATAAGCGGCGGCATTGGCCTGCACGGACGGGAAATGATGCTGCAGCATGTGGATGACCTCTGGCAGCTCGGGGTCTCGCCACGCAAACTCCCTTGCCAGGAAAAAAAAAGAGCAAAAATGATTAACTGAGTTCCTCTTTATCTTCACTCCACACCTGTTAAATTAAGTCTTTTTGTTAATACGGCGGTACTATGAATAATGAGTTTAATTTGTTCTGTGACCAAGCTCAGAACAAATTTAATTTTATTGTCATTGTGCTGTACATGTCACAACTACAGAGCAGAACAAAATTAATTTTAGTTTAATCTTGCCTGAGGAACACACTTTTTACAGTATGTAATGAAACCTGTAAAACTGTAACCACTTATGTTTTGTTTTTTTTTCTTGTGCACCTGGGGTCTTTATGGAGGCTCTCAATGGATGGCGTGCGGGTGACCATCCGCTCCACCAGCTCCGAGTGCTGATGCGAGTAGACGGGCTCGCCGGGGACCCTGAAGGAGTCGACGTACACAGCCGCATTGTTGAGCCCGTAGCTGCTTCTTTGGTATGGCAGAGTGCTGCAATGGCTTGTGGTCCGGCGGAGGGTCCCGACACCTGGAGGAAATGAAAGGAGGATATTCCAGATGCTGTTATGTTCTGGGGTTGGATCCCAAACACGCAGACACAAATAAGACTTTAACTCGCATAACATCGAGAGGCGTAGAACAATCTTGACTAGACGAGAAACAACGAGAATGTATCAAGAATCACGAGACGCTAAGCTAACTTGGGCCGTGGAGTTGCACTGAGGAACAGAGGTAATAATCCGACAAAAACACACCCTCCTCAGACAGGCTTATATAGACAGCGAATCGATCTGACATGGAATTATCTGATTGGCTATTGACCAGATATGGAGATTAAAGATTCCTGACATCACATGGCTTCTGACATCACATCGCGTCTTACCAGTTGAAACTAGATGCTGGTTACATCAGTTCAAAACAGACACTTGACTTCACCGTCATGACCCTAACATAACCCTTACATGACCCTAGTCATGACAGTAAACATAACCCTTACATGACCCTAGTCACGACACTAAGCTTAACCCTTGCATGACCCTAGTCATGACAGATGTAAAAGAAAGGTGAGTTTTAGTTCTCGAGATTCAAAAGTCTCATGAGAGCAGCTCACTAAAAGTCACAAAAAGAACAATCAAGTCATCCGACATTGTTCTTGAAACAAGCATGTGGCTAAAAAAGAAGCTTCCATGTTACAAGCCTAATTAAGTTCTTACTTTTGGGACAATGACTCTTGTGTGTGTAAACCAGAATTACCCTCTTCACTCTTTTCTGGGGGGTGTTCTTAATTACGCATGATAATATAAATCAGTTCAAAGTCTTCAAAGAAGAATTAAGCAGCATTTATGCAGTCTGGTTTGCGTCAGCACAGCTGTTTTTTTTTTTTTTTTAATGTCAGACTCCCTTCAGCATTTCTGCAAGTGTTAGCTGTTTAGCTCTTGTTAGCACAAGAGTTGTGTACAAAAGGTACACAACAAACTCTTGTTGATAGTGACATTTTCTTTAAAAACACACTCATAATTTTGTTCCTCATCTCTTTCAGATCCTCCCATCATATATAATGATGTCACAGTTTGACATTAGAACGCAAGAATTCTGTTTTTTAAATCTGAACAATTCGCACTGCAGTACCTGCGCCTGTCCCGTAGAGGGAGCCCTGCAGTTCCTGGGAGGGGCTGTGATACAAGGGGCTGTGGAAGGTGTGGTCATCGAAAACTGGTGTCATGTGAGAATCTGGAGACAACGCTGCCCTCAGCTCCGGGTCAATTTGGCCTGATTGACCAGCGTAGGAGCTGTGAAGGCCTTTTGAGGACACACAAGGACATACAGTACACGTTTAGCGTATATAGCACATAGCCTATAAGCAGGAAGTCATACAAACATTGTTTACCCAAAGTTGTCTGTGAAAAAAAATATTAGAAAGTCCCGGAAGGGCAAACACCAAATGAGCCCATGGCGTTGACCAACTAATTCTTTGCGGCTAAATTTCAACTGTCTAGTACTCCCTGTACTGAACAGAGAAGCCAATTCTTGATTTATTTATTTATTTATTTTGCTGTTGACCAGTGATTATTATTAAGTGCTCTATAAATAGCGATGACTTTTGATGTCACAAATAAATGTTTTCAGTCTAGCGCAAAAATAAAGCAAATGGCCACACTGTTCTTTTTGGAGAGTGAGTGTAGGCCTACTTCTTTTCTGTATATTTTTTTTAACATGTGCTTCAGAGAGCAATGTGAAAATATTGTTTTTTTGGCAGCTCACCATCTTGTTACCTAATCTATTGTACCAGCAATAACATTTTAAGTACAGAATGTGCATCCATCTATTGCTCATCTTCTATCTGTAATCTGGGATTATGCTGGATGTCATAGGTAACTGGGAATAAGGATTTCAGTGACATGTTAGGCCACTTAAAACCACTCAGCTGGAGGACAGGAGGCATTTCATCTTAGTTCACTGCCTCTCAAACACACGCACGGACATCTTTCTTCTCGTTTCGCATGCTTAAGCACAACAAATGCGTACAAAGGGTGCAAGAGTGCATATGTGCTCAAGTCGTCACTCAGAGGCACGCAGTGAAAAAGACAGAAGAAGAAGAAGAAAAAAAAGAGTGCCTGGGTTGAAATCAAGTATAAAGCAGATGCTGATGGCAGTCTAAAGCCTTTGGCTGCGACCAGATGATTATCATCTGATGGCTTTGTGATAGAGACCTCGCTATGTGGGTCAGTGGGCAAGGCTTAGTGATGTGACCAAAGAGTAAATGGGTGATGTTGCAGCATACACATTGCTACAACTACAACATGAGCGTCATCAAAAGTAGGTGTATGCTTAAAAAGGACAATTTTGTTATCATCATAATCTGATTGTGTTTGCATTAAAAATCCTCGTGGCGCAGCCAGTGAGAGGGAAAGAAAGTGGTTAAGAGAGGAAACACGATAGAGACATTGAGCCACAAGAGAACAATGGGCACAACAACAGCCGTATTAAAGGGATGCTTGATTCATTGAGCCATTTTCAGTAGTAAAAAGTTACTATTGTGTACAGAATTAATTTGATAACTTCATTTTTTTTCACATAAATTAATACCTCTAAACACATTTTTCCCACATGAAACACATTTTGCTGTCGACTGAATTTAACATCATGCGTGCTGAGGAAATAGGTAATGACCAATCACGGCTCATCTGTTTTCAGGGTGTGGTCAGCAAACTGAGCCGTGATTGGTCGTTACCTTTTTCCCGAGCACAGTTGGTCATCTTCAGTCGACAGCAAGTGGCAAAATGAGTTTTTGAAGGTATTAATTGTTCATGAAAAAAATGAATTTATTATAGACAGAATATCTTTTTGCTGCTGAAAATGACTCAAGTATCACTTGAAAGGAGAAGTCAATCTAAAAAAAAAAAATTCTCGATAATATGCTCTATGCACCCCCACTAGTTTAAATACAGTATTCTACTTAATATTACATTTATGACATCGAGTTAAGGAGCAAAATCTAGCAGTTTTCATCACTATCAGGAGGCGGCCATTTTGCCACTAGCTGTCGCGTGAAAATGACATCACAGTTGCTCAGGTAAAAACCAATCACAGCTCAGCTTCAGAAAACAGGTGAGCTGTGATTGGTCGTCAGCTGAGCCCTGCGCAACTGTGATGTGATTGTCAGTCGACAGCAAGTGGCAAATTGGCCGTCCCCTAAGATGGAAAAAAAAAAAAACATCTGGATTTTGCAGCATAACTCATATTCCACAACTGTAATATTAATCAGAATGTCATGTTTAGACTAGTGAGGTCACATATAACATATTTTTGTCAAGAAATGTTTCAGATTAACTTCCTTTTTAAGAAGCACTGATTTAATGTGTATCAGTTTAAGTTTAAATTTCATAGGCAAAGCAAAGATTTTTAAATGTGACTGACCTATGAGGCTGTCAGGGCGGGGCAGGGCACTCCTCTGGTACAGGCCATACGGGTCAGCTCCGTAGGCCAGCGACTGGTTCTGTCTCGGCAGCGTGGAGCCGTAATGCTGGGGCACCGCCGTCATCCCAGAGCGCAGGGGTGACCCCAGCAAACCCCTCCCCTCGATGAGGGAGAGAGTGGAGCCCAGACGGCCGCCGCCGCCCACTCCCCTGCCGCCAAGGGCCGGCGCGCCGTCGCCCGGGGAGGAAGGTGACGGGCAGGAGAGCGGCATGCTGGTTCCGGGGAAGACCGTCGCCAGCGGTTTGGGCTCTGAGAGGATGGGTGAGTCATAGGTGCTGCCCTGGGATGTCCGCAGCGAGATGCGAGAAGGTGAGACTGTGCCGGCAGTGGCGCAGCCGGGAGACTGGCTCCGAGAAGGGAGAGACGCCATCCGTCGCAGCATTCCGCCAGATGGCTGAGAGGAGAGAGAGAAAAATAGGACTCTGATTTTCAAATTACATTTGCACTATTTGCCTTTATTCTGGTAACTTTTGTCCACCTTGCTCCTTTTTAAAAAAAAATTAAACCTCTTCACTTGTGTTAATGAAATTTGCCAAAAGATGGGATTTGTGTCTGTTTTTGTAATTTACAACTTCAGCTTATTAAATACATAATAGTATATTGTTTTCATCAAATTGTACCATGGTCGCAAACCTTGTTTGGATTGAGTAATATAATTAGATGATTTTCTTTCTAGATTCAACACTTCAAAGTTTTTCTTTTATGTCTTCCACCAGATAACATCACTTATCAATTTTGGACAAGGGGAACACTTATGTAATATTATTAGTTTCCAAAAGAGGCATTTAGTGGCTTACTGCATGACAAGAGAGAAAATGAATGATTCAATTTCGATTTTAAGAAGTGGAGAAAATATCTGCCATGGAGATGAATTTCATTTTAATTTAATAAGTGGAAGCTCTCTCCACTGGCTGTAGAAAGATCACATTATGCAGGGGGAAAACGTGGCAAAGAACATATTCCAACCTGAGCATTGTGCAAACAAACTGAAATTAGAAGGATTAAATATAGACAATAATTGACATTTTATACTAATAATAAGAACTGACGTTAGGCATTAACTTTATGCTGTAAAAGAAGCAAAAAAAAAACAAACTATTTACTACAGCAGTGCCTTAGGAGTTTTTTTTTTTTTTTTTTTAGATATTCTTGGTAATTATTTGTCTTGAGATGCTAGCAAAAATGTGTCCACAATCAATTCATATTTGTTTCCTTATAGTGGAAAGACAATATCAGTTTGTGGGGGCAATGCACTGTAAACCCGTTTTGCCAAAAGACACCAAAGAAGAAAAACAGCTACAAGGAAGGATAAATATTAGGTACAATCCTATTCTGTGTATGTTTGGAGGTTATGTGGAGAGCAAATTGTCTCAATGTGTGTTTGTATACAGCACAGTACCGAAGAATGCAAATTTTCTCATGAGAGAACATGTTTGAAAAACAGATGGGGGGGTTTTGGTGGTGCTGGAACCGATTAATCACATCTCCATTCATTTTAATGGAGAAATATCATTTGAGATACAAAAGGTACGGACAGAATAAAAAGTAAGTAAAGTCAAACAATTAAGGCCGTAATACCAGTCAGACCTAACCTACCTGCCCGGACGCTTGACCTTCAGCTCTGGGGCTTCTCGAGACGGAAGCACGGGGCTCGGAACGCACAACGTTCTGGTTGCTGTAGTAACTGACGCTGCTGTCCTGATAGCCACTGTCGGAGTAGGAGGTCATGTGAGCCGAATGGCCCCCCGAGCCTGCGAGAAGAGAGGAGGAAACATCACTCAGACGGCAGCAGTCGCCGTGTTTTGGTCATTAGCATTTTATCTCACTTGGCTTTCAACTTGTAACAAGGAGTTGTGAATGGAAAAACGCGATTATGGATATTTACATTAAGCCTTGATGCTTCAACGGTAACAATGTGCACTGTGCAAACAGCTTCGTGGCTGGCCTACTTTCTACTGGAGCAAAAGGAGGAGTATAAGCTTGCGGGGGATGTTTTTATTTTCAGACTGAGGAAAGAGTAAAATGAGAGCAAATGTGCTATCAAAGCTTTACTCAGATGTTGTATGATTACTTATGAGGGTCCCATGATGCTGAAATCTGATGAAAGAATTGAAAAATCTGTTCTGCGATCGCTTGCCAAGTTCATTCCATCCGTCCACATCCTAATGTTATCGATCCGGTTCTCTTTCCTTGTGCCTCACCTACTCTCTCATTCAACTCTCCTTCTATGGTCATCTGGAGCCAAATATCTAGAATATATCCTTCAACTGGGCAAGCAAGTAGACCATCTCATACCCATTTGCGAACCCACAACTCAAAAGGCCTCAAGCGTTCTCATGTCAAACTCTTTCAAATGCCATCTTTTCACACGAAAGATTTCAGCAATTGTTTGTTTAGTTTCAAACCAATCTCTTATACCTTCCAAAATCCAATTAGCTGACTGGTGACATATCGTGCATCTATCTGCTAATCTGTCACAAATCTCTGCATCCATTCTAACCAAGGAGCAAAAACTATTTTGGCTGATTCCGTTCCATTTGGGTGTCAACTCGAAAAGTCAAATCTCCTGACCTTTAAAAGTAAACAACCTTTCCTTAATCTTTGCGGAAAATGTCATTGCGTCAAGGCGGGATGAAAAGGTGCTTTTTTTTCCAAACAGGAAAAGACAGCACTGTTTTAGAATAAATTTGACGCCATTTTTCGTGCAACAGCAAGTACGGGGTTATTATAGTTTTGGAATTTTCATTTTAGTTCGTTTTTATTTCGTTTTGAGTTTTTTTTGTTTGTTTGTTTTTTTTTTTAATTAGGTAGTTTTAATTGGTTTTCAGGGCGGTTCTGTTCATTGTGATTAGTTTTATTTATTTATTTATTTTTATTTTTTTTATTTATTTTTTTATTTTTTTATTTTTTAAAAACTAAAAAAAAATTAAAAAAAATAGTTTTAGTTATTTAAACAAAAATGCGTAGTTAAATAGCCAAATGAAAAAAGTAACACATTCCTTACCCAGCGTTACATTTCGGTTGAATTAAATGGAAAAAAAAACAAGCGATCTGTGCAATTGGAGCCAAAAGTGCAGCAGGCCAAATTGTTGCCTCGGAGAGACGTCATCCGTGTTATGTTCTGCGGTTGGATCCCAAAAGCGCTGACACAAATAAGAGTAACACTTTATTCGCATAATATCAAGAGGCGTGGAACAAACTTGACGAGACGAGAAACAACGAGAATGTATCAAGAATCATGAGACATTAAGCTAAGTTAGTTAGTTGCACAGAGGAACAGCGATAATAATCCGACATAAACATACACTTCTCAGTCAGACTCATATCGACAGCGAATTGATCTGATTGGCTGTGGCTAGACATGTGGGAAACAGGACTGACATGGAATTATCTGATTGGCTGTTGACCAGATAAAGAGATTAAAGGTTGCTGACATCACATAGCTTCTGACATTACATAGCGTCTTACCAGTTGAAACTAGATGCTGGTTACATCAGTTCAAAACAGACACTTGGCCTCACGGTCATGGCCCAAACATAACGCTTGCATAGCCCAAGCATAACCCTTGCATGACCCTAGTCATGACAGTAAACATAACCCTTGCATGACCCTAGTCATGACAATCTGAAGGTGTTTTTCTATTGGCTGCTAGATGACGTCACTTCTGTGTGGCACACTTTCAAACGTCCTTTTCCTGGTTAATATAGAAATATATAAACTTAAAATTAAATTTAAAATCAACCCCAAAGGCTCATGTATTAAATTAATTGCCGAAGACTAAAACAAATGACATTTTTGCTATAATTGTAGTTTGTTTTAGTTTGTTTTGTTAACATAAAATGCAGTTTCAGTTCATTTTTGTTTTTATTTTATGTTGTTAAGCAAAATATTTTTTGAATTTTAGTTATTTTGTTAGTTTTGAGCGTGAAAATTGTTTGGTGGCCTGCTTATTTAAATATTGCTGTTCTAAACGATTGTTTTATTTTGTTGTTGTTGTTTTGTTGTTTTAATCATCTTTCTGGTGTAACCTCGGTAAAAGGTCGCAATGAGGCATCTTTCCTAAGCATTTTTAGAATTCAAAAAGCTTCCACTTATAGTTGGAAAGAAAAAGTAATTAAGCCCCCGAATGCGAATAGGTTCTGCTTCCATGCATCATTACATGAGTTTATGTGTAAATTCCTTCTAAATTCCTGTAAAACTCCGCGCATTGCCTCAAACCCGCTTTGGAGCATGCCATCAAAGTGGTGTCATCGCGGCTATTCCACATTGCTCATCCACCCACAATGCAGCCAGATTTGCTGAGGCCCCTTTCACCTGTCTGGTGATGACACATCACACCAACGGGAATCTGTTGCATTTGTGATTCAGACGTCAGGGTTCACATTTCGCCGCCTAGCATGACCGTGTGTGCACAAGCGACAGACCCTCACTGTCATGCAGGGATGCGCGGTCCGCTTCAGGCGGGTACAGTCCCTCCTCTGCCTCCATTCGGCGACCTTGACATGCAGATGCCACTATGCCCTGCGAGTCTCCACCTGCAAAAAAAGCATGCAAAAAAATTAAGGTCATAAAGACGTTTTTGTTTGTTTGTTTTTTACATAAACATTTCTGTGTTATTGTGCATTTAAGCTTGTTATATTTTAGATTTTAGAGTTAAGCACTGAAAAAAAAATCTTTAAAAAAAAAAAACTATAATTTTCCGGCAGCTGGGGCGCCAGTAAACGACTGTAAAATAACAGGAAATTACTTTTTCGAAATATCACAGATTTTTCCCCACAATTAAATTAGTTTTTAACTGTAATTTTATTATAATTGTGCCTTATTTTCAGGGTTTCTAAGTGTTTAATTAAAAACATTTTCTCATTTTAAAACAATCAAATTAACAAGCAATATGATGAGTAATGATTGTATTACAAATAATAATGCTTAAATTTACAGAATATATGGCAGGCAAAATAATGTGAGTCATCTTTGAAAAGATATCAAAAATCTATTAAAATTTCAATATTGCCTTATTTTCAGGGTTTTAAAATGTTTAATTTAATTTATTCACCCAATCAAGGTTTCTCCTTTCACCATGTCTCTTTAGATGTGTTTTCAAAATAAAATGTTAATAAATGTTACCATCTTTCTAAAAGTCAATTAACAAAAAAAATTATAGTAAATTTACACATTTTTACTGTTAATTTTTTTTATGGTTTTAAAATTGATTTTTGCAGTTTAACTGACAAACACCCGTGAAATTACAGTACATTTGTGAACACGTTTTAACAGTTTAACAGTCAATATATGTAGTCTAACGGTCAATATGTTTTTTTTTTGTTTTTTTTTAAAGAACAGAAATATTGTGGTTTTTTTTGTTGTTGTTGTTTTTTTACAGTTACAGTGGTTTCACGTTATTTTACATCTGACATGTAAAATTAGAGTTTGTTTTGTAAGTTAAATGGTATTTTTAAAATACAGAAAAAACTGTAAAATGAAAAGTAAAATCTATTAAATTACCAAAAAATTTTACAGTGTGTTTGACGAGGTGGTGAAAACTGGATGTGTTGCAGGAAGTTTTATGCTTTCCAGCTTCGATTGTATCTCAACTCTGAAATAGTTATGTGACAGATCTTAGGGGATTATGTCTTTCTATGAAAAATACTTCATTAAATATGCAACAGTAAGAGAGAATTCATACCTGCAGATCTCCAAGCGAACGACTTCTCAGATGAGCTTGAGCAAGAAGACAAAAAGTTAGTCTGTTAACCAAAAATATAAGATTGTATGCTCTGATACACGAAAACCTCCAAGGTCAAATGCATTGTATATGATTGATCAACATCAGAGGCTCCACTGGACTTGTTAGACTTGTAAAAAAAAAAAAAAAAAAGTACTTACCTGCTGCTGTCTGCCACTGGCGACTCAGCTCCCAGCATGCACCTCTCCAGCTGGCTGGCCACAATCTGACGCTCTTCCTCCAACTCCCGCGTCAGCCGCTCAAACTGCAGCTCCTGTGGGCACAAGGCCACAGCTGTGACACCGTCCCCTGCATTGTAAGCATCCTTTTTAAGACCCACTTCATGCTTTTTTTTGTCTTCTGACCTAACGTACTGTTTTTTTCTCAATGCACATACACTGTCTTCATATTCCTATTTTCAATTCACTTTTCATTCTGCTCTGAAATTTGTATTACATGCATGACACCATACACAAAGAATCTTTACACCAATTCAGACATGTAGGCAGGGAGAGGTAATTGTCAAAATACACCTAAGCAGGAGGCAGCCAACAAACAATCTTGATTGCCATGTTTTGGTGTCAAGCATTTCAATTCAATTCAAGCATTTAGAATTAATTTAAACAAATAAACCATTCTGGAATCTGAGTGACTGATGATAATGCGCCTTGCAAAAAAATAATAACAATAATAATAATAATTCTGGAGTTTCACATGATAATTATGTAACCGCTTGATGTTTCTGCATTCAAAAGTACAAAAAGAGACTTAAATCCATCTCAGGATAAAAGCAGTTGTATTTGGGTCAGATGGTCATGTGATAGATGCAACCTTGACAGTGTCGGATGATGTGCAGCAGTCGGAGCCCTAATCTCAAAAGGTTGCATGTCTTTTAAGTGGCAGCTGGTGGCAAATTGGCAGCCTGCATGACTTT
Organism: Festucalex cinctus; assembly: GCF_051991245.1. NCBI lineage: Eukaryota > Metazoa > Chordata > Actinopteri > Syngnathiformes > Syngnathidae > Festucalex > Festucalex cinctus. Next base: position 15,034,885 of record NC_135412.1, read on the forward strand.
TTTTTTAACTGCATTCTTTAATGAAAATTGACTTATTTGCTAATAAAATCAACTGATATGTCTGATCATTCCAGTATTTCATTATCCCAATGGTTGGTCATAAGGGGGGAAAACACCTACAGACAAGCACAGCTCTAATCAAAATTCGGGAAATTCAATTTATTAATATTCAGTATAACAGATCATGTTTTTTTGTCTGTTATATAAAAAGGATGGAGACACATATTGACTCATTATTTAATAAACTGGGTTTTAAACCAGCCCGGCTTAAAACCCTTTGTTCCCCCTCAGTCTTCATGCTTTATTTTATCTGCTGACTGTATTTTATTTTTTACATTTATGTCGTTCCAACATTTTGAAGAAGCCCTTTTTTTGTTCCCAAATACACAAACAAGGTCCATCAAGACTTGGTTAGAGTATTTGAGTCGAATTTTCATACTTTTTGCTTGTCACTTCACAATGTTAGCAGAATTGTTTTGATAGCGTAAATGTCGAACCAACACTAGCTAGCACCAACATGTAACGTGATTTTTTTTTTTACGGAAAATTGTTTTGTGTACTTTTTTTTTTTTCCCTTTAAGCCTGTACACAGAAGCCATTTGCATTGTTTGTGTGCTCCAGTTGATCATAAATATCCAGTAAGGGGAGAAATCACAAGAGGAAAAGCAGCTGTACCGCCCACGTTCAACTTGATGGAGAAGAATGCTTTTTGCTAGCTATCCCTCCTCTCTGCCCACCCACAAACGTGACCCGCTAATGCACTCAAACACTTTTGATTTCCAAACGCCCACCTTTTAATGGAAAGCAACATGTACACCTCTCTGAACATGGTCAAAAGGCATTTGGAGAAAGTCACTAAGTGGATGCGCCATGTGGAGGTTGAGGACATGACAATGTTTGTACGTCACAGAGAATGTTTACTATTGCTTTTTTAATTCTCCGTTAGCCAGGTAAGTTGCACATCCAATTATATTTCACCAACAGATAACGTGCTAGTGTGTGTCTATTATTGTCTTCTAAATGCGTTCAACTAGCATGATTTTTTTAAAATCCTTTTTGAACAGAATTTCCAATCGAGTCCAATATAAAACTTTGTCATCGTTCCTGATGAATTTGACTGCTACCTCCTCTCTTGTCATTCAGTGGACTATTCCATCTTCCTAATTCAAATATGCAGACTTGATTCAGCAGGACGAGAAGGATTTTAAGGAAGATCTTGTGTTCAGGTGAATTTTTTTTGTCAATAAATAAAGAGAGCCCCATGTGTTTATACTGGACTCCCAAATGACTCAATCCACCTCAAGTAGGGGCGACCGGGCCTAGTTGTATCACTTTTTAATACTTTTATATATTGCATGAAATCAATACATCATATATAAACAAAACTTATACCAGAGGAAGGACCAAAGTCTTGGGTAAAATTTTTGTATTTATGTCATTTTCGTAATTTGTGTCAGTGCGGCGTTACAAGCCATCAAATAGAGGGAGTGAACATCTGACATGTTGCCCCACCAATAGGTAAGTTGTCACACTTTATGGGGTAAGATGTCACATTGTATTTTGCAACTACGGTAATAAGGACAAAATTATCCTTGTTCTCCTGTTTTTTTTTGTTTTTTTTTGTTTGCTTTTCCAGCCAGAGAAATTGTTTATCATTGATCTTGAAAATTTACCATAGACATTGAGCAAACTTTAACACAAAATATTATGAAATACATTAAAGTCCTTAGGAACTGCTGGCATATAGGTCATAGCTCTCAACCTCAAATGCCTGATTTACTTCCCTTATACTGGAAATTTGAGATTAAATTGAATTTCAAAAAATAAAGCAATGGATGGATGGATGATTCATTATGAAATTGAAACCAGTCCTGACATATGAGCATACTGTAGTTATAACAATTGGAAAATCAATTTTTAAACAATGAAACAAAACCAAGCAAACTAAATTCCTCACTATTCTACGGAGCCCCTAAGGTGACGTGGTAGAAGAAAAAAAAACAACAACTTTGCGTTCCCTCGAAAAACATTTTACGTGCCCCCGCAAACAACTTTGCGTTCCCTCGCAAAGATCATGAGGGAACGCAAAATGTTTTGCGAGCGAACGCAAAGTTGTTTTTTTCGCTTACCATGTCACCTTAGCTGCGCCGTAAACACTTCCGGGTCATCTTCCATGTGAACAAAAGCGCCGTGCAAACAAAGCAATGGAAAAATACATGCCCCTAAGGTGACGTGGTAGGAAAAAAAAAAAACTTTGCGTTTCCTTCTTGCGGTCTCTTTGCGTTGCCGCGCAAAACAACTTTATACATGCTCCATCCTAGTCGCACTAGGAAAGCTTTCCCACTGTTTTGTTTCATGTTTACAAACGTTCCATCCTCGTCGCTTTTGTTCACATGGAAGATGACCCGGAAGTGTTTACGGCGCAGCTAAGGTGGCATGGTAGGCGAAAAAAACTTTGCGTTCCCTCATAATCTTTGCTTTGCGTGCCCTCGCAAGAGTTTTTTTTTTTTTTTTTTTTTCTACCATGTCACCTTAGGGGCTCCGTACTATTCAAACTCATCATCGGAAGAACAATTCTGGCATAAGTAAACAGACTTGCCAGAGGTGCATTTTTCATTGGCCCATTCTTTGCATATGTGAGAACAACCCCCAAAATGACTGAAACAAGTTGCCCCAAACTACCATGTTAACTTATACTTGCTCTAGTTTAAAGTTAGCTTAAAACAGAGCAGATTCTGAGGCATGACAACATGCCTGAATCTCTCCTCTAACGAATCCACATTATTTGCTGCTAGAATTTGTCTATGTGCGACGCCTGTTTCAAAATATATGAAGTTAGATTTTTTTACTTTGGGTTGTGCAAAACAGATAACTGGCACTCATGTCAGCTCACAATGTGCTATTCTCTTCTCAGACAGTACTCAACCCCTGACCATTTATACAAAGAAAACTAGTTTTCCACTTTTTCGTTGCGCCCTCTAGTGGAGAAGAAAATTGCAATGTGACAACTAACCCGTGATACAACTAGCCCCGGTCTCCGTAATGAATTGACTAGACTGTTGTTGGAACTTACTTGAAACTTGCTCCAAAGTTAGGACATGAAACTCACACGTGACCTGCACATGTGACTTACTCACAACTCTGGCGCCATGCAGGTAACTTACGGTGACAATACACCTTAGTGAACTCAACTGACTGACGAGGTCATGTGACCTTGAGTCAGCAGGAAGCTGTCATTTGCATTTGAACGTCAGACCCAATCGTCGGGCTCAGTTCAAGCAAGGTCAAAGGTCTGTGCGCTGACGTGACACTGGTCCATTGAACCACTCCTCAAGAGGTTTTGCTGAGCGTGCATGTTATTTTTTGAAGCATCGTGTATCTTATTTTCACATTTGTGACTGTGCATTGATCCCACCAGATTTGATCTACATCTGCTTGCTGATGCTGGCCATCTGATAACAATGTTTTTTTTCTTCTTCAAAACAAGGATTACTGGCTTTAGTTGATCCGAGCAGAGTGCAATATTGACTTCTGAGAGAACGATGGAGACATTATGGAATTGATTTACCTCCCTGACCGGGCTGGCTGCTTCTGCCTCAAAGAAATAGACGTAACGTTCATAAACTTGGAGGTATTAAATACATATATGATACATTAAACAATTAAAAAATGTCATGCCAAGCAGAAACAGCTTTGACTCAACATCACACCTAACATTTGATTATCTGACAGCATTTGGTGAAGGTGGGATAGCCGATAAGGCGCGTCCCTGCAATTTTTGACACATCAGGGTCAGCGTCAGGCACAATGGATGAAAACACATGATGTGCTGTTAATTGCTGTTAACTGCTCTGCTTCTATAAATTACAATAGGAGGATTGTCTAACTACGAAGGAATATCTTCTGGTAAATGTCTACCTCTTCATCATTTAAAGGGACATTCAGTGATCCCCAGCACCATCTAGTGGTGAACTAATAATTTATTCAATTAAAAAAAGATTGTTTATGTCAATAGCATGCACAAGATATTTCATATTGCACAAACATATTTTTTTAATATAATCATAGGTCTAGTGATCACTTATTAATATTACATGGCTGTAGTCTCACCTTGCTAGAGCTACCACCATGTTTTGCCGCCATCTTCCTGCTACGGATGCCCAAAGGACAACTTCACTAATGTGCTTGCATCGAGTGTCGGACCCAATGGGTCGACCACAGCTTACCTTCCACATCTGGGGCCCGCGATTCGGGCCCCTCGCTTGTCACTTTCTGCTTTGCTCTCGCTAGCTTTTACTTGCTTCTGTTTTTTACTAGCTCCTCCCGCTAGTCGCTCGTTAGCCACTCCAGCCTATGGCTCCGACTAACTCTTAGCTCTTTGCTGCTCCAGCTAATTCCGGCTCGCTCGTTTTTTTGGCGTCGCTCGCCGAGATTCTCGTTTGCTTTCGCAAAATAAAATTTGGTGGTAGGCTTGCGAAAGGTGGTCTCTATTAGCCACCGTAGTGTATGTGCTAGTGCGAGCTTCTAATGCTATTTGTTAGAGTTACCTGTTTGACATCTATTAAACACGACACACAAAAAGGAGAGAAGACACTCAAGTCAGGGCTCGGTAGGAGAGAGGAGAGGAACTGACTGATACAATTCACTCCTGCCCTCTCTGAAGATTCCTCTCCTCACCCTCTCTATTTATTTGGTTTTCCACGCCCTTTCCATGCCCCTAGTTACATGGGTGTTCCAAACCTAAAAATGCAAACGCAAGGCATAATTGGAACACCGTGTAGTTGTTTGTCTGTGTTGTGCATGTGAGTGGAAGATTGCTGACTACGTGTGGTCAAGTTTGCAATCATTTCTTAACAGAAAACAGGCGACCTCATCGCCCGATCCATTGTGCTGCGTTAGATGTTGTGGTTCTTCAGCTTTTTGAGTCATCTTCAGGCTATGTGAATGTAAGTGGTAACAGAGCAAAGCAGTTCTTCATTACAGCAAATGTATGATAACTTATGATTCACAATTATTCCTACACTATTCTTTGACCACTAGATGGCGCTGAGGACTACACACCGAGTCTTTAAATCAAGTCAAGTTATTGGTTCATTCATAACAGATGTTATCTCAAGGCACTTTATACACAGAGCAAGCCAAGAACCAAACTCCTCATATATTAAAGAAAACCAACTGAACACCACACGAGCAAGCACTTGGCAACAGAAACAAGGAAAAACTCCTCTTAAGGAAGAAACCTCCAACAGAAGAGAGAAAGAAGACAGGAGAGAGGTCTTGATTGACTGATTGAGGGATAAGAGAACAATGGCCTCAACAACAGTAACTGGCCCATGATGACCTTACAGCATGCATAGTTCTATCTAAATATGAAATTCAAATCTAAACTTGAAAACGTATGTAGGATTTGCTCTGTAAAATCGAATCGGGTCCCCAAAGAGGTGCAACTTCTTCAGTGAGATGAAGACAATGGCAGGTAGTGCGGACGTGCACACAAACACAAACGAGGGAGTCAAATACACAGCAAGGGTGCGTCGCCATCCCACCTGTTCTTTGACAGAAGCCAGCAGGTTGGTGGTGGTGGTGTTGGAGGTGCCTCCGGTGTCCGACGGTTTGCTGCGGCCGCTGGCTCCGTCTCTGACCGCCATTGGCCCTTCCCCCTGTGAGTCAACTTCCTCCATCTCTGCTACCTTGTCGCAAACGAGTCCAGAGTTGGGCTGCTGCTGAGGTGGCGGCTGCCAGACAGAAAAGAACGTGTGGATTCTGTCATATTTGTATTTACTGTACACAGGGACCATTTTGTGGTTTAGCAACTGTAATAATCCCGCCTGGATTCATTTGGAGCAGTTCAAGAAAAAAAAAATGTGGTGACTGACTGAACCTCATGTAATGTCCAAATTCCTAATCCTTTGCATCCGTGCAGGTTTTGATTGTCAAAATGACATTAAGCTCTGGGGGAATTTTTTATTAAGGAGATGCAAAATGATCAATTTATGCAAACAAATCTTCATTGAGATACAAGAAACGGAAGTGTTTTTTCTCTCTCTCTCTCTTATTGTCCGTTTATTTAATTAATCTAGCAGTGCTCTCATTTTTTTTCTCCATAGCTGCAGGCTAAATCATTTGGACTAAATGACACACTTAACCTATGCAATTCCTGCATGTGCAGTAGTAGTGCACGCACACGGCACAGAGGGCATTTTGATTTCGTGAACCGTCCTCCGGCAAGGCAATGCAAGGACGAGGTCGGCAGCGACTCGCCGGACCCGACGCGAGGAAGGCAAGCTGCAGTGAAACGGAGCCTCCCTGCCTCCTCCCTCCCTGGGCCGACCCCCCGCTCGTTTGCACGCGCACACGCCGAACAGTCTGCCTGCCTGGCAAAGCGGCTGTCGGTGCGACTCACCGGCCAGATGTTGCTGTTGGAAGCAGGCCACACCTGGCACGCTCCGTCCAGTTAGGCATCCATCCTCCTTCTCATCCCTCCAACAGCCGTGACAGCGGCTACATTTCCAAAACGGCAAAAAAATAAGTATCCACACACGTACGCACGCTGCAATTGTGCCTTATTGTATGTTAGATGCATAAGACAGAGCGTGGCTCTGCGCGTGCACGGGTTTTTAATAATGAATAATAATGCATGCACTTCAACCTCTGGTGCCGTCCGCGCGGAAATCTGCCGCCCGCCCACCAACCGCCGAGCCAGTGTTACCGATCAACGGCGTGACGTCACCATGCGGCGATGGATTGTTTTCTGATGCGAGGGTCGATCCAGCGCCGATTCGCGCCTGCAGAGGACATTCACGTGCAAGTCAGTCATTTAATATCGAGAAATTATAATAATATAGGGCGTTGTGTGCACATTTAGTCATAAAAGGAGTAAAACTCGGATCAAAGGTTGTGCTATAACTGAAGCCATGAAGGAAATAAATTAGTTTTATAGGCTGTAACGCAATTTCATTCCTGCATATTTATGTCAATTCAAGACAGAATAACACTTTAATCACTTTAATGGAAAGTTTGTGACTAAACCGACAACTCAGCCACTGCAAAAGAGGAATGTGTTTTGTTTATATAATGTATATGTCAAAAACAAAACAAACAAACAAACAAAAACTGAGTAAACAATTCATTTTGATACAGCATCACCTATTTATTCCTGAAGTACACATCTAGTGAGTTTTTAAAATGCCAAAAACGGACCTATATAATTTAGGGATGTAACGATCACGGCAATGTCATGATATTGCGATATTAAAACTGCCACAATATATGTCACGATATTAAAAGGAGCACATCTGTTAAAAAAAAAGAAAGAAGAAAAGACAAAAAAAAAAGGTCGGGTTGATTTCCATTTGTGCAGTTCTAACACCCTCTAGTGGCTAGTTTTTTTTTAGTGCCATTTAATTTACACGAGGCATGTTTTGGCCATTCTACGTTTAAAATCCACGTTAATGGTCATAAGAAGGGGCATGTAATATGCTTGTGAACCGAGTCAATATGTGGATGAACTCAATATGTGCTTGTAGCAAGTGCCTCATTATTAAGTATTTTTAGAGATCGTAGGCTGTTTATATGCATTGCTATTATGTACAAAAGCACAATATTGTGATGTTTGTTTTTTGTTTTTTTTTAGTATGAGCTCTTACAATATTGTGACCTTTTTTTGTATCGCCAACCTCCCCACAATATCGTGATAATTATTGTATTGTAACCTTCATTTCGTGATATCGTATCGTGATGTTTGGATAGTGTTACATCCCTAAATTGTCATATCTCTCTCTCTCTCTCTCTCTCTCTCTCTCTCTCTCTCTCTCTCTCTCTCTCTCTCTCTCTCACACATACGGGTTACAATTGTTAAATGTATGCGTTCACTTTGCTTTTACAACATGAACACATAAAACAACATCTATAGCTTCTGTCATTCCAATTAAACCAGTCAGAGGACAAGTTGGGCGGCCTCTGAACACCTGAAATATTTCATAGCTGGAAATTTTTTTAGCTATCTCTTAACTAACATCATAAACTATGAATCATGAATAAATGGAGCAAATAATAGACATGGAAAGGATAATAGTGTGTTCAACACGTTAGAAAAATTTGGGGTAGAACTTACACATGAAAATGAAAATATAGGATTATAAATGTGGCCTATTTGGAAACCAAGTAAACTCAAGTTCGGGCCATACAATAGGTTTGATGCAAACACACAATATTGCTCATCGTCAAAAGAAGATCATACCATGCATGGTGGAAGAATCATGCTTTAGTTTAGGTCGGGGTTGTTTTTCTTCAGCTGGAACTGGAACTTTAGTCAACGTAGATGGAATTATGAAGAGTTCCAAATAAACAGTCGAAGCACAAAACCCACAGGGTTCAGTAAAAGCCTAATGGAATAACTAAAATGTATGTGTGGCTAATTACAGGCATTTTAAATGGTGGCAGGTGTGTGATGACTACCAGGTAAATGAGTTGGACTGTGATATAGGCTATTCAGGAATACAGCCATAATTTCACGTATTTTATTTTTTTTTCTAATTCAGTTGCACATTAAGGGTGGAAAAGGTTTGTGAATAATTTACCTTGCTCTCAATAACGCTCTGATAACGATGGAGAAATAAAAGCCAAAAATCAGTACATGCACATGCACCATTTATTGAAATAAAATGTGTGTGATATCACATCTAGGTGAGTCACTCAATGCGTGTGTGGACGGACTCCTTTGGCCAGCGTTTGTTGATCAAAACCCACAAAGTGCTCACAAAGCCACACAAGGTTCCCACGTTGGTCAGCGCCAACTTGTTAAGAGTTGAACTGGAGATTATATGTGAACAGTAAATAAAAGTAGCCCTGCATGTGCTTCAAATACAACAGTATCGGAAGTGGCAAAACCTTTGACAGTCTGGTAGTTCTGAAGGACGCGGCAGCATCATACAGTGGTAGGTTTAAATAACGTGACATTTTCTTTTTTTGAACATTGAAGTATCTTGGTAAGATTTGGATGTTTCTCATCATTGTCAAGTTGTTATATTGATGGTGAAAGAATTAAAGGGGAACTTTACACATTTATTGACAATAATGATATATGTGACCTCACTAGTCTAAACATGATATTCTGATTAATATTACGTTTGTGGAATATGAAGTATGTATCAAAATCCAGACGTTTTCATCCGTCTCAGGGGGCGGCCATTTTGCCACTTGTTGTCGAGTGAACATGACATCACAGTTGCTCAAGGCTCAGGTCACAACCAATACACAGCTCAGCTTCAGAAAGCAGGTAAGCTGTGATTGGTCGTTTGAGCCCCGAGCAACTGTGATGTCATCTTCAGTCAACAGCAAGTGGCAAAATGGCCGCCTTATGATATTGATAAAAACTGCTAGATTTTGCTGCTTAACTCATATTCCACTAACACAATTTTAACCAGATTACCGTATTTAGACTAAGTGGCTGCATAGAACATAATGTCAAGACAATTTAGGCGGGGAGGTTGTCTTCCCCTTTCAAAGCAGCAAAAGTGATAGGTGAGAAATCTAGGAATATTTTGGGATGCTTCAAGTATATTTATACAATCTGCGATTGGCAACTGTCCAGATTCACTCTTGCCCAAAGAGGGAAAGTGTGGTGGTTTGTTAGGTTTGTCATGAAATTCACAAACTGCGTGGTTAGTATGTTCAAAAGACACATTCATGACTCAACTCTGCTTACAGAGGTCTACAATGCACGTTCAGCTTTTTTTTTCGTCTGCAAAATAAGAAACAGAATGTCCCATCAGTGGTTGAATATTATAATTAATATCGAACACTTGGCACAGGCTCATCTCTAACTGCAATTTGACTCATTTTTATTCTGCTTACAGACAGAACATGAGACACGAGGGGAATACAGTATTAAACAAATATTTTGCAGAACTAAACATCACTTTGCAAGAGCGGCTTTGCAGTCAGCTCGCATCTGCAGCTCAAACACACAGATTTTATTTTACTTCACTTCAACGCAAATAAATTAGCACAAACATCAATAATGTACCCGATCATCACACAAATAGGCCGGCAAACCGAGCAGCTCAAAAGCATGCTTAAAGATGGAAAGGTTTTAAGAAAGTCAAATATTTAATTTTGCCACACGGCTTGCATGTTACCTGTCAAATCGAGGAATTGCGTTACAAAAACAAAACGACATCGTCACGTCTACTCAATTAAATGCTTTCTCCAAACCAAAGCAAATCAACGGAAGGATTCGTCCCTCTGCATAAACATGAGCACAAACAGTCAGTGGATGAACAAGAAGAGTGAATGAGTGTGAGAAAAGCGAGTCGGCACACTAATCAAGGTCATCCACATCCTCCGTGGCAACGGTGCTAGTTTGCTCTGAGGTCACACCTGCAAATAAATAAATAAATAAATCAGTTCTGGGAATTTGCAATGGCTTACACTAACAAGCACACATAGAGAACCTGAATCGTATTAAAGGTTTGCATTTGCATAAACGGGTCCAAACTCGACTGCTTGTGAAAACAGATGTGGAAGCTGACCTATTAACTAAGATTACATTTACCAAACAGGCAAAGTTGCTGTTTATTTTGTGCCTTCTGGGAAGGAATACATAAATAAATACTATAAATTAATTTAGCAGCTGATTTAATGTAATTTGACACCATGCATAAAGATGACTGTGGATAGAAAAAGAGAGTTGATGCAGGGAAAACCAAAATGATCACAAGATATGATCTATTCAGAAATATCATTTTGGAGCTTCTGAATGATCTTAGGGACGGACTGAGCCAATCACAAGAAGGAGTCATGCCCTATCACTGAGAGAAAACTCCTTTCAACTGTGCATTTCCTTGCGTCTGGAACATTTCAGCACATTGTGGAAAATGGTGCAAGCATTCCCCAAATAGTTTTAATGAATATTACGCAGGATGGACACATTAATCAAAATCCCATTCACTTGGGACAAGTTAAATGAAATTTTAACAAAAGACTTTTGTAAGATTGTCAGCTTTCCTAAAGTTATCGAAGCAATAGATTTCTTTGTGTATAACTCAGTAATGTTTGTTTGCCTCTTCCACTAAACAGAGTTATTATAGTTTTGGAATTTTTCATTTTAGTTAGTTTTGATTTCGTTTTGAGTATAGTTTTTTTTTTTTTTTTTTAAGTTAGTTTTAATTAGTTTTCAGGGTGGTCCTATTAGTTTGTATTAGTTTTAGTTATTTAATAAATGCTTCATTTTAGTTAGTTTCAGTATTAGTTTTATTTTTTTTTGTTTTTTTTTTACATGTATTACCGGTACTTGTGCGCAATATTTAAAAAACGCAATGGGAGTGACGTCATCTGATTGGCTGCTACTGAATGACGTCGCTTCTTGTGACACACTTTCAAATGTCCTTATTCCACTTAATATCAAAATCAATATACTTAAAATCACATTTAAAATCATCCCCAAAGGCTCATGAAATAAATTAAATTACCAAAGACTAAAACGAAGGACATTTTTGCTATAATTATAGTTAGTTTTAGTTAATTTTGTAAACATAAAATGTAGTTTCAGTTGGTTTTCGCTTTTTAAAAAGCATTTTCGTTTTTATTTTATTTCGTTAACGAAATTGGTTTTTGAATTTTAGTTTTTTCGTTGGTTTTAGTTAACAAAAATAACCTTGCCACTAACACTTCCAATTCCATCACTTCAAACTTCATTTTGCACTTGTGGTGCTCTTCCAAATTTCCCATGGTGAAAACCACTAGAGTAAATTAACGCACAAAATTCTTTTTTACATATGGCGGCCCTCACCACTTTTTACACCGGTTACCAACAGCACATGCAATCTGTTCGAATGTGTGCCCCTGCTATTTGGGATTTTAGTCAATCAGGCCCAATATGTCTCGACGTCCGACGTACTTGAGGCATCGTCGTCATTGGGAGACTTCTTTTTGTCCTCCATGTAGCCGTGACTCAGCAGCTTGGACATGCTGACTGGGGCCATTTGCTTACTGTGAGACCTATGCGGACAACAGAGAAAGAGAAACTTGAGTGAAACCTTCATCCTGTCATCTCCATCCGTGTTGCTGTGGGATGTACTCACGTTCTCTTGTACTTGTTGCTCACCGACAGCCCCTCCATCTTGGTGGCGGTACCATCAGGGGACATCTGCAGAATGAAAAGGTGAAGCGGTTGTCATGCATGATGAAATTAATTGTGGCGGTGGACCACGAACGATGAAATGATTGATTACAAATGAAAAATAAAACGTGAAGCACATCCTGTGATGACACCATGATGATGGAGCAAACTCATATTACCAAAAAAACGTCAGGCAACGGGGGAGGGAGGCGGATTAAAAAACAAACAAAAACAAAACATGGTGACTCTTTTGATGTCTTCACCTTATCTTTATCATGAGTAAATATATCAGTCTCTCTTTCCCAGGACGAACTGTTATCAGTGCCAAACGGTGCAAGCAAAGGCTGCCTGCCGCCCTTCGCCTGGCTGTTGGGAGACGTTGCTTTGCTGCCGCTGCAAGTACAAAACCACCGTGACATACGTTGAGCCGCACTTCGCATTCTGCGGCTTAGAAATGTCATTGTGCCGACCAGCTTAAATCTATCTATCTATCTATCTATCTATCTATCTATCTGTTTGTTTTTCCCCCAGGTTGAGCCAAAGCAAGGATTTCCCTGTGCCAAGATGTTAATGTTCAATTACCCGTTTGAGTCGTCACCCGAAAACCAATTATTAGGATTGTAGCCTGTCTTGGGATTGTCATCCACATCGGTGTCATGGCTCAACAGACCTGCGGCACACAAATATTTACATTTCCAAACATCCCGTCATAATAAGTAGGAAATGGCAGTCACTGAATTATTTTTACCTTTATGCCCGCCTTGCTTCGCTAGCTTGACGTAGTCCGAGTCGGATTCAAAGATGCCAACCCGCCGTCCGCTGATCCTCTCGACGGCTGTGCTTTGAGCAGCAGTCTGGGACAGACCGGGGATCTGAGATGTCGGTCCAGTCACACCACTGGCTGCTGCTGCTGCTCCTGGCTTTATGCCTGAAACGAATGGACAATTTCTATTTGATCCAAACTTAACTGTTTGTAGGATGTCAGCTTTAGGCCAAAACAGTTTTTCATATTATTACCTCCAGGCTTGGTCCTTCGATGGTTGGGTACAACAGCGCTCATAGTGAAATTAATCTGAAGACAGGCATTTACAAAATGAAATACATTTAGCAATAAATAAATAAATAAATAAATGGATGGATAAATAAGAATTTTGATAATTATAATGCACATGTAGAAATTGAGTAAAAACGAATTCCTCGCTCATTAAGTTTATTTAATTTTATAATGCAATTCTATATTTTTTAAATACCTGGAACTTATTGTTTTGTTTTACTTTATATGTGATTACTACGATAATTTATAATGCATGATAGACAGCAGATGATTAACAGAATCAAATTGCACATAAAAAATATCTGAGGTTGTTCTTTATATTTTGCTTAAGGATACCTCATTACCTGTAATTAGTATTTGGACTTGTAAAAATGCTCCAATAACACAAACGATACTACGAAAATGACTTGGATAACCATGGCTACAGTATAGCTATTAGAATTCAACATATTATTGGTTATAATCATTTTATTCAATGAATTTACTGGTCCGGACCACTTGACACCAAATTCGGCCGGTTGCACTACTATCTTGTTCTTGTCATTTGCATTTGAACGTCAGACCCAATCGTCGGGCTCAGTTCAAGCAAGGTCAAAGGTCTGTGCGCTGACGTGACACTGGTCCATTGAACCACTCCTCAAGAGGTTTTGCTGAGCGTGCATGTTATTTTTTGAAGCATCGTGTATCTTATTTTCACATTTGTGACTGTGCATTGATCCCACCAGATTTGATCTACATCTGCTTGCTGATGCTGGCCATCTGATAACAATGTTTTTTTTCTTCTTCAAAACAAGGATTACTGGCTTTAGTTGATCCGAGCAGAGTGCAATATTGACTTCTGAGAGAACGATGGAGACATTATGGAATTGATTTACCTCCCTGACCGGGCTGGCTGCTTCTGCCTCAAAGAAATAGACGTAACGTTCATAAACTTGGAGGTATTAAATACATATATGATACATTAAACAATTAAAAAATGTCATGCCAAGCAGAAACAGCTTTGACTCAACATCACACCTAACATTTGATTATCTGACAGCATTTGGTGAAGGTGGGATAGCCGATAAGGCGCGTCCCTGCAATTTTTGACACATCAGGGTCAGCGTCAGGCACAATGGATGAAAACACATGATGTGCTGTTAATTGCTGTTAACTGCTCTGCTTCTATAAATTACAATAGGAGGATTGTCTAACTACGAAGGAATATCTTCTGGTAAATGTCTACCTCTTCATCATTTAAAGGGACATTCAGTGATCCCCAGCACCATCTAGTGGTGAACTAATAATTTATTCAATTAAAAAAAGATTGTTTATGTCAATAGCATGCACAAGATATTTCATATTGCACAAACATATTTTTTTAATATAATCATAGGTCTAGTGATCACTTATTAATATTACATGGCTGTAGTCTCACCTTGCTAGAGCTACCACCATGTTTTGCCGCCATCTTCCTGCTACGGATGCCCAAAGGACAACTTCACTAATGTGCTTGCATCGAGTGTCGGACCCAATGGGTCGACCACAGCTTACCTTCCACATCTGGGGCCCGCGATTCGGGCCCCTCGCTTGTCACTTTCTGCTTTGCTCTCGCTAGCTTTTACTTGCTTCTGTTTTTTACTAGCTCCTCCCGCTAGTCGCTCGTTAGCCACTCCAGCCTATGGCTCCGACTAACTCTTAGCTCTTTGCTGCTCCAGCTAATTCCGGCTCGCTCGTTTTTTTGGCGTCGCTCGCCGAGATTCTCGTTTGCTTTCGCAAAATAAAATTTGGTGGTAGGCTTGCGAAAGGTGGTCTCTATTAGCCACCGTAGTGTATGTGCTAGTGCGAGCTTCTAATGCTATTTGTTAGAGTTACCTGTTTGACATCTATTAAACACGACACACAAAAAGGAGAGAAGACACTCAAGTCAGGGCTCGGTAGGAGAGAGGAGAGGAACTGACTGATACAATTCACTCCTGCCCTCTCTGAAGATTCCTCTCCTCACCCTCTCTATTTATTTGGTTTTCCACGCCCTTTCCATGCCCCTAGTTACATGGGTGTTCCAAACCTAAAAATGCAAACGCAAGGCATAATTGGAACACCGTGTAGTTGTTTGTCTGTGTTGTGCATGTGAGTGGAAGATTGCTGACTACGTGTGGTCAAGTTTGCAATCATTTCTTAACAGAAAACAGGCGACCTCATCGCCCGATCCATTGTGCTGCGTTAGATGTTGTGGTTCTTCAGCTTTTTGAGTCATCTTCAGGCTATGTGAATGTAAGTGGTAACAGAGCAAAGCAGTTCTTCATTACAGCAAATGTATGATAACTTATGATTCACAATTATTCCTACACTATTCTTTGACCACTAGATGGCGCTGAGGACTACACACCGAGTCTTTAAATCAAGTCAAGTTATTGGTTCATTCATAACAGATGTTATCTCAAGGCACTTTATACACAGAGCAAGCCAAGAACCAAACTCCTCATATATTAAAGAAAACCAACTGAACACCACACGAGCAAGCACTTGGCAACAGAAACAAGGAAAAACTCCTCTTAAGGAAGAAACCTCCAACAGAAGAGAGAAAGAAGACAGGAGAGAGGTCTTGATTGACTGATTGAGGGATAAGAGAACAATGGCCTCAACAACAGTAACTGGCCCATGATGACCTTACAGCATGCATAGTTCTATCTAAATATGAAATTCAAATCTAAACTTGAAAACGTATGTAGGATTTGCTCTGTAAAATCGAATCGGGTCCCCAAAGAGGTGCAACTTCTTCAGTGAGATGAAGACAATGGCAGGTAGTGCGGACGTGCACACAAACACAAACGAGGGAGTCAAATACACAGCAAGGGTGCGTCGCCATCCCACCTGTTCTTTGACAGAAGCCAGCAGGTTGGTGGTGGTGGTGTTGGAGGTGCCTCCGGTGTCCGACGGTTTGCTGCGGCCGCTGGCTCCGTCTCTGACCGCCATTGGCCCTTCCCCCTGTGAGTCAACTTCCTCCATCTCTGCTACCTTGTCGCAAACGAGTCCAGAGTTGGGCTGCTGCTGAGGTGGCGGCTGCCAGACAGAAAAGAACGTGTGGATTCTGTCATATTTGTATTTACTGTACACAGGGACCATTTTGTGGTTTAGCAACTGTAATAATCCCGCCTGGATTCATTTGGAGCAGTTCAAGAAAAAAAAAATGTGGTGACTGACTGAACCTCATGTAATGTCCAAATTCCTAATCCTTTGCATCCGTGCAGGTTTTGATTGTCAAAATGACATTAAGCTCTGGGGGAATTTTTTATTAAGGAGATGCAAAATGATCAATTTATGCAAACAAATCTTCATTGAGATACAAGAAACGGAAGTGTTTTTTCTCTCTCTCTCTCTTATTGTCCGTTTATTTAATTAATCTAGCAGTGCTCTCATTTTTTTTCTCCATAGCTGCAGGCTAAATCATTTGGACTAAATGACACACTTAACCTATGCAATTCCTGCATGTGCAGTAGTAGTGCACGCACACGGCACAGAGGGCATTTTGATTTCGTGAACCGTCCTCCGGCAAGGCAATGCAAGGACGAGGTCGGCAGCGACTCGCCGGACCCGACGCGAGGAAGGCAAGCTGCAGTGAAACGGAGCCTCCCTGCCTCCTCCCTCCCTGGGCCGACCCCCCGCTCGTTTGCACGCGCACACGCCGAACAGTCTGCCTGCCTGGCAAAGCGGCTGTCGGTGCGACTCACCGGCCAGATGTTGCTGTTGGAAGCAGGCCACACCTGGCACGCTCCGTCCAGTTAGGCATCCATCCTCCTTCTCATCCCTCCAACAGCCGTGACAGCGGCTACATTTCCAAAACGGCAAAAAAATAAGTATCCACACACGTACGCACGCTGCAATTGTGCCTTATTGTATGTTAGATGCATAAGACAGAGCGTGGCTCTGCGCGTGCACGGGTTTTTAATAATGAATAATAATGCATGCACTTCAACCTCTGGTGCCGTCCGCGCGGAAATCTGCCGCCCGCCCACCAACCGCCGAGCCAGTGTTACCGATCAACGGCGTGACGTCACCATGCGGCGATGGATTGTTTTCTGATGCGAGGGTCGATCCAGCGCCGATTCGCGCCTGCAGAGGACATTCACGTGCAAGTCAGTCATTTAATATCGAGAAATTATAATAATATAGGGCGTTGTGTGCACATTTAGTCATAAAAGGAGTAAAACTCGGATCAAAGGTTGTGCTATAACTGAAGCCATGAAGGAAATAAATTAGTTTTATAGGCTGTAACGCAATTTCATTCCTGCATATTTATGTCAATTCAAGACAGAATAACACTTTAATCACTTTAATGGAAAGTTTGTGACTAAACCGACAACTCAGCCACTGCAAAAGAGGAATGTGTTTTGTTTATATAATGTATATGTCAAAAACAAAACAAACAAACAAACAAAAACTGAGTAAACAATTCATTTTGATACAGCATCACCTATTTATTCCTGAAGTACACATCTAGTGAGTTTTTAAAATGCCAAAAACGGACCTATATAATTTAGGGATGTAACGATCACGGCAATGTCATGATATTGCGATATTAAAACTGCCACAATATATGTCACGATATTAAAAGGAGCACATCTGTTAAAAAAAAAGAAAGAAGAAAAGACAAAAAAAAAAGGTCGGGTTGATTTCCATTTGTGCAGTTCTAACACCCTCTAGTGGCTAGTTTTTTTTTAGTGCCATTTAATTTACACGAGGCATGTTTTGGCCATTCTACGTTTAAAATCCACGTTAATGGTCATAAGAAGGGGCATGTAATATGCTTGTGAACCGAGTCAATATGTGGATGAACTCAATATGTGCTTGTAGCAAGTGCCTCATTATTAAGTATTTTTAGAGATCGTAGGCTGTTTATATGCATTGCTATTATGTACAAAAGCACAATATTGTGATGTTTGTTTTTTGTTTTTTTTTAGTATGAGCTCTTACAATATTGTGACCTTTTTTTGTATCGCCAACCTCCCCACAATATCGTGATAATTATTGTATTGTAACCTTCATTTCGTGATATCGTATCGTGATGTTTGGATAGTGTTACATCCCTAAATTGTCATATCTCTCTCTCTCTCTCTCTCTCTCTCTCTCTCTCTCTCTCTCTCTCTCTCTCTCTCTCTCTCACACATACGGGTTACAATTGTTAAATGTATGCGTTCACTTTGCTTTTACAACATGAACACATAAAACAACATCTATAGCTTCTGTCATTCCAATTAAACCAGTCAGAGGACAAGTTGGGCGGCCTCTGAACACCTGAAATATTTCATAGCTGGAAATTTTTTTAGCTATCTCTTAACTAACATCATAAACTATGAATCATGAATAAATGGAGCAAATAATAGACATGGAAAGGATAATAGTGTGTTCAACACGTTAGAAAAATTTGGGGTAGAACTTACACATGAAAATGAAAATATAGGATTATAAATGTGGCCTATTTGGAAACCAAGTAAACTCAAGTTCGGGCCATACAATAGGTTTGATGCAAACACACAATATTGCTCATCGTCAAAAGAAGATCATACCATGCATGGTGGAAGAATCATGCTTTAGTTTAGGTCGGGGTTGTTTTTCTTCAGCTGGAACTGGAACTTTAGTCAACGTAGATGGAATTATGAAGAGTTCCAAATAAACAGTCGAAGCACAAAACCCACAGGGTTCAGTAAAAGCCTAATGGAATAACTAAAATGTATGTGTGGCTAATTACAGGCATTTTAAATGGTGGCAGGTGTGTGATGACTACCAGGTAAATGAGTTGGACTGTGATATAGGCTATTCAGGAATACAGCCATAATTTCACGTATTTTATTTTTTTTTCTAATTCAGTTGCACATTAAGGGTGGAAAAGGTTTGTGAATAATTTACCTTGCTCTCAATAACGCTCTGATAACGATGGAGAAATAAAAGCCAAAAATCAGTACATGCACATGCACCATTTATTGAAATAAAATGTGTGTGATATCACATCTAGGTGAGTCACTCAATGCGTGTGTGGACGGACTCCTTTGGCCAGCGTTTGTTGATCAAAACCCACAAAGTGCTCACAAAGCCACACAAGGTTCCCACGTTGGTCAGCGCCAACTTGTTAAGAGTTGAACTGGAGATTATATGTGAACAGTAAATAAAAGTAGCCCTGCATGTGCTTCAAATACAACAGTATCGGAAGTGGCAAAACCTTTGACAGTCTGGTAGTTCTGAAGGACGCGGCAGCATCATACAGTGGTAGGTTTAAATAACGTGACATTTTCTTTTTTTGAACATTGAAGTATCTTGGTAAGATTTGGATGTTTCTCATCATTGTCAAGTTGTTATATTGATGGTGAAAGAATTAAAGGGGAACTTTACACATTTATTGACAATAATGATATATGTGACCTCACTAGTCTAAACATGATATTCTGATTAATATTACGTTTGTGGAATATGAAGTATGTATCAAAATCCAGACGTTTTCATCCGTCTCAGGGGGCGGCCATTTTGCCACTTGTTGTCGAGTGAACATGACATCACAGTTGCTCAAGGCTCAGGTCACAACCAATACACAGCTCAGCTTCAGAAAGCAGGTAAGCTGTGATTGGTCGTTTGAGCCCCGAGCAACTGTGATGTCATCTTCAGTCAACAGCAAGTGGCAAAATGGCCGCCTTATGATATTGATAAAAACTGCTAGATTTTGCTGCTTAACTCATATTCCACTAACACAATTTTAACCAGATTACCGTATTTAGACTAAGTGGCTGCATAGAACATAATGTCAAGACAATTTAGGCGGGGAGGTTGTCTTCCCCTTTCAAAGCAGCAAAAGTGATAGGTGAGAAATCTAGGAATATTTTGGGATGCTTCAAGTATATTTATACAATCTGCGATTGGCAACTGTCCAGATTCACTCTTGCCCAAAGAGGGAAAGTGTGGTGGTTTGTTAGGTTTGTCATGAAATTCACAAACTGCGTGGTTAGTATGTTCAAAAGACACATTCATGACTCAACTCTGCTTACAGAGGTCTACAATGCACGTTCAGCTTTTTTTTTCGTCTGCAAAATAAGAAACAGAATGTCCCATCAGTGGTTGAATATTATAATTAATATCGAACACTTGGCACAGGCTCATCTCTAACTGCAATTTGACTCATTTTTATTCTGCTTACAGACAGAACATGAGACACGAGGGGAATACAGTATTAAACAAATATTTTGCAGAACTAAACATCACTTTGCAAGAGCGGCTTTGCAGTCAGCTCGCATCTGCAGCTCAAACACACAGATTTTATTTTACTTCACTTCAACGCAAATAAATTAGCACAAACATCAATAATGTACCCGATCATCACACAAATAGGCCGGCAAACCGAGCAGCTCAAAAGCATGCTTAAAGATGGAAAGGTTTTAAGAAAGTCAAATATTTAATTTTGCCACACGGCTTGCATGTTACCTGTCAAATCGAGGAATTGCGTTACAAAAACAAAACGACATCGTCACGTCTACTCAATTAAATGCTTTCTCCAAACCAAAGCAAATCAACGGAAGGATTCGTCCCTCTGCATAAACATGAGCACAAACAGTCAGTGGATGAACAAGAAGAGTGAATGAGTGTGAGAAAAGCGAGTCGGCACACTAATCAAGGTCATCCACATCCTCCGTGGCAACGGTGCTAGTTTGCTCTGAGGTCACACCTGCAAATAAATAAATAAATAAATCAGTTCTGGGAATTTGCAATGGCTTACACTAACAAGCACACATAGAGAACCTGAATCGTATTAAAGGTTTGCATTTGCATAAACGGGTCCAAACTCGACTGCTTGTGAAAACAGATGTGGAAGCTGACCTATTAACTAAGATTACATTTACCAAACAGGCAAAGTTGCTGTTTATTTTGTGCCTTCTGGGAAGGAATACATAAATAAATACTATAAATTAATTTAGCAGCTGATTTAATGTAATTTGACACCATGCATAAAGATGACTGTGGATAGAAAAAGAGAGTTGATGCAGGGAAAACCAAAATGATCACAAGATATGATCTATTCAGAAATATCATTTTGGAGCTTCTGAATGATCTTAGGGACGGACTGAGCCAATCACAAGAAGGAGTCATGCCCTATCACTGAGAGAAAACTCCTTTCAACTGTGCATTTCCTTGCGTCTGGAACATTTCAGCACATTGTGGAAAATGGTGCAAGCATTCCCCAAATAGTTTTAATGAATATTACGCAGGATGGACACATTAATCAAAATCCCATTCACTTGGGACAAGTTAAATGAAATTTTAACAAAAGACTTTTGTAAGATTGTCAGCTTTCCTAAAGTTATCGAAGCAATAGATTTCTTTGTGTATAACTCAGTAATGTTTGTTTGCCTCTTCCACTAAACAGAGTTATTATAGTTTTGGAATTTTTCATTTTAGTTAGTTTTGATTTCGTTTTGAGTATAGTTTTTTTTTTTTTTTTTTAAGTTAGTTTTAATTAGTTTTCAGGGTGGTCCTATTAGTTTGTATTAGTTTTAG
Organism: Festucalex cinctus; assembly: GCF_051991245.1. Taxonomy (NCBI): domain Eukaryota; kingdom Metazoa; phylum Chordata; class Actinopteri; order Syngnathiformes; family Syngnathidae; genus Festucalex; species Festucalex cinctus. Next base: position 15,056,577 of record NC_135412.1, read on the forward strand.
TTATTTAATAAATGCTTCATTTTAGTTAGTTTCAGTATTAGTTTTATTTTTTTTTGTTTTTTTTTTACATGTATTACCGGTACTTGTGCGCAATATTTAAAAAACGCAATGGGAGTGACGTCATCTGATTGGCTGCTACTGAATGACGTCGCTTCTTGTGACACACTTTCAAATGTCCTTATTCCACTTAATATCAAAATCAATATACTTAAAATCACATTTAAAATCATCCCCAAAGGCTCATGAAATAAATTAAATTACCAAAGACTAAAACGAAGGACATTTTTGCTATAATTATAGTTAGTTTTAGTTAATTTTGTAAACATAAAATGTAGTTTCAGTTGGTTTTCGCTTTTTAAAAAGCATTTTCGTTTTTATTTTATTTCGTTAACGAAATTGGTTTTTGAATTTTAGTTTTTTCGTTGGTTTTAGTTAACAAAAATAACCTTGCCACTAACACTTCCAATTCCATCACTTCAAACTTCATTTTGCACTTGTGGTGCTCTTCCAAATTTCCCATGGTGAAAACCACTAGAGTAAATTAACGCACAAAATTCTTTTTTACATATGGCGGCCCTCACCACTTTTTACACCGGTTACCAACAGCACATGCAATCTGTTCGAATGTGTGCCCCTGCTATTTGGGATTTTAGTCAATCAGGCCCAATATGTCTCGACGTCCGACGTACTTGAGGCATCGTCGTCATTGGGAGACTTCTTTTTGTCCTCCATGTAGCCGTGACTCAGCAGCTTGGACATGCTGACTGGGGCCATTTGCTTACTGTGAGACCTATGCGGACAACAGAGAAAGAGAAACTTGAGTGAAACCTTCATCCTGTCATCTCCATCCGTGTTGCTGTGGGATGTACTCACGTTCTCTTGTACTTGTTGCTCACCGACAGCCCCTCCATCTTGGTGGCGGTACCATCAGGGGACATCTGCAGAATGAAAAGGTGAAGCGGTTGTCATGCATGATGAAATTAATTGTGGCGGTGGACCACGAACGATGAAATGATTGATTACAAATGAAAAATAAAACGTGAAGCACATCCTGTGATGACACCATGATGATGGAGCAAACTCATATTACCAAAAAAACGTCAGGCAACGGGGGAGGGAGGCGGATTAAAAAACAAACAAAAACAAAACATGGTGACTCTTTTGATGTCTTCACCTTATCTTTATCATGAGTAAATATATCAGTCTCTCTTTCCCAGGACGAACTGTTATCAGTGCCAAACGGTGCAAGCAAAGGCTGCCTGCCGCCCTTCGCCTGGCTGTTGGGAGACGTTGCTTTGCTGTCGCTGCAAGTACAAAACCACCGTGACATACGTTGAGCCGCACTTCGCATTCTGCGGCTTAGAAATGTCATTGTGCCGACCAGCTTAAATCTATCTATCTATCTATCTATCTATCTATCTATCTGTTTGTTTTTCCCCCAGGTTGAGCCAAAGCAAGGATTTCCCTGTGCCAAGATGTTAATGTTCAATTACCCGTTTGAGTCGTCACCCGAAAACCAATTATTAGGATTGTAGCCTGTCTTGGGATTGTCATCCACATCGGTGTCATGGCTCAACAGACCTGCGGCACACAAATATTTACATTTCCAAACATCCCGTCATAATAAGTAGGAAATGGCAGTCACTGAATTATTTTTACCTTTATGCCCGCCTTGCTTCGCTAGCTTGACGTAGTCCGAGTCGGATTCAAAGATGCCAACCCGCCGTCCGCTGATCCTCTCGACGGCTGTGCTTTGAGCAGCAGTCTGGGACAGACCGGGGATCTGAGATGTCGGTCCAGTCACACCACTGGCTGCTGCTGCTGCTCCTGGCTTTATGCCTGAAACGAATGGACAATTTCTATTTGATCCAAACTTAACTGTTTGTAGGATGTCAGCTTTAGGCCAAAACAGTTTTTCATATTATTACCTCCAGGCTTGGTCCTTCGATGGTTGGGTACAACAGCGCTCATAGTGAAATTAATCTGAAGACAGGCATTTACAAAATGAAATACATTTAGCAATAAATAAATAAATAAATAAATGGATGGATAAATAAGAATTTTGATAATTATAATGCACATGTAGAAATTGAGTAAAAACGAATTCCTCGCTCATTAAGTTTATTTAATTTTATAATGCAATTCTATATTTTTTAAATACCTGGAACTTATTGTTTTGTTTTACTTTATATGTGATTACTACGATAATTTATAATGCATGATAGACAGCAGATGATTAACAGAATCAAATTGCACATAAAAAATATCTGAGGTTGTTCTTTATATTTTGCTTAAGGATACCTCATTACCTGTAATTAGTATTTGGACTTGTAAAAATGCTCCAATAACACAAACGATACTACGAAAATGACTTGGATAACCATGGCTACAGTATAGCTATTAGAATTCAACATATTATTGGTTATAATCATTTTATTCAATGAATTTACTGGTCCGGACCACTTGACACCAAATTCGGCCGGTTGCACTACTATCTTGTTCTCCCCTGCAAGTTTTATATTACGCAATAGTAGAGAAAAAGGCGTCCCCTGTCGGCGGTTTCCCAAACCTCCTCACCAAGAAAACGTTCATCATGAACGTAATGGTTGAATAAATATATTAATCAAGGGAGCTTGCGAAACATGTTGCTGGCGAATGCAAAAATAATATATATTTTTTTTAATAAAATGTATTTTCAAGTATTAAAAAAAATAGTGTATACTAACGTGTAATATCATGCTGGTGATATTACTTTCGGCTCATTTAATTTAATTTTTACCGGATGAAATGATCAACCGTTTCCCTGCAAACTGCAATCGAACAAAAACAGCCACCAATGCTAACGACAGCACAGTTTAGTAGTACAGTAGTAGCTGCAACACGAATCAGTTGTGAATACAGCATTACAGTCAGTAGTATGTGTAACAATGCCTTGCTAACGCTTTTAGCCGCCTAGCGAATTGACACAGCAGCTAGCCCGTCAGAGCACAAACGACGCAATCAGTCAGTAGTTAAAAAAATATATGTATATATTTTACATAATCGCTTGTTAAAATGTGTTGTGATACGGATGCAGTTTGGAGGAATTTACCGTCTGCTGCTCGTTATCCTGCAAATTAAAGGGACGAGCAACGAATATCGGCAGAAGGCACCCACTTCCTGTCACTTCAGCGTCCACTTCCCTTCAAAGTCAAAGATCGTCCATTGCGGAAAGGGATCTGATGGTTTTCTAATTCTGTGTTCATTTTGGCGTTCACGCAGATACATTTGGAAATTGGTCACCAGTGAGAGGTCTTTCATGTTGACCGAAAGAAACACATCACACCTCCCGACACAGCCACATTATGTGTCCGGAAACGTATTATTATTATTATTATTATTATTATTTTATTTATTTTTTGGGCCAACAGTGCCTGTTTTTTCTTTTTGTTTTTTTCTTTTAATAGGTATTTTCATTTTTTGTTTTGTTTTTAATTGTGTTTGACCGATAAAAGCTCGCAGAACTGTAATTTGAAGTTTGATGCTTTTGAAAAATAAATAAATAAATAAAATAAAAATCCACTTGTTGTTGAACCTAACCCTTAATTCATAAATGTTACTAAATATATTATTATTATTATTATTATTATTATTATTTGTTGACCAGTGTAATTATTTTTACAGCATATTTCTTGCCATGGCGAAATTGGTGCGTTGTAGAAGTGGATTGGTCACTCGCAGTGCACCAGCACGCATCTCAGTCAAGCTTCACTTTTTTTTCCCTGATGATTGTCAGTGAAAGACAAAACACAACTACTAAAGCGTGCTTCAAGAAATGTCAGAGTCTATAGTCTAGAGACGAGTTCTCACTTCGAGGTACAAGTGACAGGAAGCACAAGAGTGATCAGCCAACAAGAGCACATCCTTGCTACCGATATTTCCTGTGTCCCTCCTCTGCACTTCTCAGTTTTTCTTCTCTAGGTTTTGGCTATTGTGGTGATTAGTGGGGCACAACTGTAGAATAAGTTCAGTCACAGACATTTTTTCGGATATAGATAGATCGGGGGGGGGGGGGGGGGGGGGGATTATTGTTTAATTTCACACTTATGTTTGGGCAGGTACTCGGCCAAGTCCATTATTTTCCATAACATGTTACCTTTAACATAATGTAGATTTTCTATAATTAGCAGCAATATTATCATGAGTCATGATACAGGGTTGTCTTTGCACTCGTCTTTATTTATTGTTATAAATATTAAGCCACAACAATAAACAGAACACTACAGTATATATCTGGTTTCTAATTTCAAAGTAGATACTGTATATAAACAGAGTGATTATGATCTAAAACACAACTTGCAACAAAAATATTTTCTTATGAACTCATTAGCTCCCAAAAACGTATAAATACGTCATATTTTAAATGTTTTAAGTGTCCCAAAGACGTATTTATACGTTTTTTGTTTTTTTTTTATGCCAGAGCATAGAGAAGGCTTTGATGCAGTCTCTCTACTGCAGAAAACGGTTGAGTGGCAGCAGAGTATAAGAGATCAACCAGGCCATGTTAAAACAAGCTGATTTCCCCACAGTTCTAAGCAGAATTGTGAAAAACGATGAAACTTAGCTATGTTCTATTGCTAATTGCTGCACAGCGGAAACAGATAGGAATATATTTTTTTTTCCCTGATAAAAGAAAAGACTCTAATCTCTCTTTTGGTTTGTTCCATATTTTTATAGCAATAGAACATAATATTTCGCGGGCCTTGAAAAATCTGTCAAAATCCAGGAAAATACTTAAGTGAAAATGGTTGGGAGTGAATGAGTTAATAGGACTACTGTGGGTGCATGCAGAGCAAGTGTGAGAAAGCAATAGTGAATTTGGCACTCTGTCAGACGTCTTTGCCGCAGTCAGGGCAGAAGACGTCATCGTTGAATGTCAGGAAGCCTTGGCCCACCAGGGACACGCAGCACCGTTTGCAGTTGAAGCAGTCGTTGTGCCACTGGCGCTCCTTGAACGAGATATACTTGCTGCCCCCGAGACCTGGAACAAAAGCAAATCTATGATGAGGTATGAGCTCGAGGACACAATCAGGACATCTCCTCGTCAGCATAATGTAATAAAGTTGTAATTCGGTATTATGAATCAAAAGGGAAGCATGTGAAGTATCCTCACAAGTCAGTTAAACAGTGGCCAAACGGATAACAGTTGCAGTAATAATTTCACGAGAATTAAATAGTATTTCCTAACATTATTGTTATTATTGTTTATTCAGCATTAAAACAAAAAGACCTCATTTACCGCTGATTGGAGTGGTACAGTAAGCACACTTTTTAGCAAACAGGTTGGAGAAACAGTCGAAGCAGTAGGCTGAATCATCTCGAGAAGTGAAACGTTGGCCAGCTAGTTGCTGCTTGCATCCATTGCAAACAAAGCATTCTTTATGCCAGGGCTGGTCATGGTAGTTAACTCCTCCAGTGGTGATAGGCTGAAAGAGAACCACAGACACACACAATAGACATTTCTTCTTAAGTCTTTCAGCTTGATTTTTTCAATTATTCTGACACCTTTTCTCAAAATGATTTGTATTTGATATACAGTGGGAACTTGATTTACTAGTTTAATTTGTTTGTTCGTTCAATCCCACAAACCACAGATTTTTTTCTAATTTTTTTTTTTAGTTAAAGAGAAATATCATAAAAAATATAATCAAACAGAATAAAATAGAATTTAAGCAACAAGCTGGTTTTATGACGTGTAATTATTGTACACTGGAACAAGCCGAAAATCACAACAGCAACAACTGTGTGTGTGTGTCAAGCTATTAATGCTTATCTAAGATGTCTGTTCTTAATTTTCTGGTAAATTACAGGTTAGTTTCCACTGTAACAATTGACTTCTATTGGTCAAGAACTCGTTCCTTCTTGGATTCTCCCCGGAATCTCCCATGCGAGCTGCTAGCCCCTCCAGCAACAGCAACAGCTCTAAGCTAGCAGCAAAACAGCTGGAAATATCTATCTGGAAATATCTATCTATCTATCTATCTATCCATCCATCCATCCATCCATCCATCCATCCATCCATCCAACTGTTCAATGACTAGAACCATCCACCGCTGCAGGCTTTGAGACAAGCCCCCCCCCGGCCTAAGTACTAGTTCCAGACTGACTTAGACACTAACCGTGCTTGGGCAAAGAAATGCTACATTTTTCTCCCACTTCACCCAAATACAATATATCTGAAGCTCATTAGTATCACTAGATACTAGACAGCACAATGCAAAAAAATGCGCATAACTAGAAAAAAACAGTATATGGATTGGCAAATAAGTCATGCTGTGTCCTACCTTCTTACAGTGGATGCATTGCTGAGCAAAGAGCTCCTCAAAGCAGTGCAGACAGTAGTTGCTGGCGTCCTTCTGGATGAAGCTCCTGGTGCCGATGGTCTGCTGGCAGCTTTTGCAAATAAAGCAACTCTCATGCCAACTGATGCCCTTATGCTCCATCTTCTTTGAGCCTTTGAAGAAATGGTGTATAAAATACAATGAATAGAAATGGCTTCTAATTTACCCTTTAACTACTAACTACTTTAAAACCATAAAAACCTTTACCATAGACGCCAACTCAATCGTTTGGTATAGGGACGATTTCACATTTATAACACTTGTTATTGTAGAACTCAAGGAAATAGATGAGATCATGATAGAAGTAGCTACCCTGAAAGGACCACATAAGTAACCCATCGACCTGTTCTAAAAATAGCAAACCAGTGAGGGGACATTGTGATTTCCTTGGAAGGCTGTAGAAATTTGAAAATGTAAACACTAGCAGACATTTATAGAAATAAAGTGTTGCTTATTGATATTCAACTGTTTCCTAATTACATGATCAGTGTCTAATTCACATAATAATAATAATAATAATAATACTAATAATAATAATGACCTGTATTGCATTCACAAAATTTGGGGACGTTTTTGTTTGTGTGTGTGTGTATTTAAAAAAATAATAATAATTATATTAATAACTACAACATTAATGGTTATTTGAGCTAATTTGCGTTTTCATGAATATTTTCTATGCAGTGAAAAACAGCACTGAAATAATAATAATAATAAAAAATAATAATTTGTCCTGAAAACTTAGAGCTGTAAATTTCTTGGCAAAAGAAAAGTAAATTTCCTTCTTGTTTTTTTTGCCATATTATGCTTTCTCTCTCTCTCTCTCTCTTTTCCTTTTTTTTTTTTTTTTAAATAAAGTGGTACCTCAACCAGTTGATACAGATTTTTGTTAAGATTGTCTAAAAATAAAAATAAAATAAAATCCCAATTTTTTTTGGGTGTTGGTTGTTCGAGGCTTTTTCTCTCACCTGGCATTATAATCGTCATGCATTCGTGGCATTTTGCTGCGAACTCGTTGCTGTAGCATGTCGAGCACATCAGCATGTCATCCCTGGTAGCGAAAGCCTGATCCACCAGAGATTGGCTGCACCTGATGCAGAGGAAACATTCACCATGCCAGTGGAGGCCCTTGAACGACACATCCTGATAAAGGGGCGAAAGGCAAGCAATTGGTTCTGAGGTCATCGGCAGGCATCGAGTGTACGCGGCGAAAACCTTACCTTGCTTGTGCAGCCAATGAGCTGGTGGCACGCCACGCAGTTGGCGCACCACAGTGTCTCGTAGCATTTTACGCAGTGTGGCTTTTCTGCCTTCAGGATGAATTTTTGCCCCAAAAGGGACTCTTTGCACTCGCTACAGTTGCGAGGTTCAGCCATCTACATCAAAATGGTAGTTAAGCATGATTAAAAGTGAAGTAAAGCAATGTTGTGATTGTCATTATTGGTCGGAAAAATTTTGCCCATGATGGAAAACATACAATTAATTTCTGTACATTCATACAAACTGCTAAATGCTTGCTTAAAATAAACTCAGGTCTGATTGAGTATCGAGGCAGATCCTGTTTGATTAAATGAGAGACTGAGGGAGGCAGACGGCAGCATCATCCTGGGATGTGAGAGGACAAAGGTAGTCAGAAAGAGCATATAGTGACAATAGAGCATGATTTACAAATAGGAGAAAAGTTCAGAAAATATTCTTTGATGAACCAATGTGTATACTGCTTTTGCTGGTTGTTCCTCTTTTTTTGCCAGAATATGAGATGACCTTTAAACTCATGTGGCCTAATAGATATTTCGTTGTTTTTTTTTGTTTGTTTGTTTTTTCTCCAACTCCCAACCCACTGATGGATTGCATTCTGTGCCCTCAGTGTAAAGCAAAGCAGTGAAAAGTCAAGTAGAGGTCATACCTTGTGGCAGCTGCAGTTGTAGTACAGGCTTCTTGCAGACTAAGAACAAAGTGATGAGTGATCCTTTGCTTTATAAAAGCGAAGGGGCCAGCCCAGTGGTTGACAAACATATTTTAATTCAAGTCAAGTGCTTTGTCAGAAGATCAAAGGTTTGGGCGAATACTCAGAACAATTGTATTCACATTTTCTGTAGAATTAGACCTAATCATATAATGGTACAAAGAATTCTGGCTGATAAGTGTCATATTATTATCATTACATTTGTCACGAGCAGTCATTTCCCCTGCCAACTGTCCTCCCTTTTGAAACCCGGGCACCAAACTAGATACTACTTGTTTACAAAATATTACAAAAATACGGTTGATTGTCTGATATGCAAGTGTTGCTTTGTATTTACCGCTCCCATTACAGAGACAGAGCTTTCATGTGTTTACATATATTATTTGTATCATTTTTATCGTCAACCTGGCTAATGTACGGATCTTGGCTGGATACATTTATCCATAAAAAAAGACAACAGTAAAATAAGAAAAGGCACTCTTATAAAACAAAATAAGAAAAAAAAATAGCCCTGTTACTGCATACAGTATATGTGTTATTTTCTTTCTCAACAGCTGAGTCATACTTGTTATTTGCTCTCCTAATTCCTTGCGTCTACAGCTCTGGGAAGAAAAAGAAGACCAATAAAAAATTTTTTTTACCTTTTTTGGTATTTTGACAATTTTTCATTTTCTGCAAGTAAAATCTTGGAATGACACTATTTGAAATTTGGGAGTTTTGTTTTCAGTAGTTAATAGAATAAAATGACATTTTTCAATCTACTCAAACATATACAGATATAATAATTGCAGTTTTGCAGTGGTCTCTTTTTTTTTTTTCCCCAGAACTGGAGTTTACATTTAAATCTTCTTAGAACCGCATGAAACTGTTGTTTCACATATATGATTATCTTGTTTAGCACCATCTAATCTACTTGCAATGTAAAAAAAACAAAAACAAAAAAAACATGTATTTGCAAGAAAACAATAACAATTATAGTCCCAAGCAGGTTTCTCGCCATGCCCCGTGTGCGTTTATCTCCTGCCATGGCCGATATAGCTGTTTTCCACACACAGCACTATGTAGGAGCTGGAACAGCTGCTGGAAGTCTGCTGGAGCAGACTGCCGCTCTGCAGCGGTGACGCCTTGCCGGTTAGCACGTGGCTACTCATGCGCCACGACTCACAGAAACCGTCAACCTGCCTCTGACCGCTGGTGACGGAACCGTGCCACAGCATCTTCTCGGGCCTGAGACAAACACGCAGACAAAGTCGAGTTCATCCATTCGGAAATTTAGCAAACGTTGGTGTCAGGTCAGTGGGTAGGCCGATATTAGAATCTGACGGTATGATAACAATGGGCAAAAATATTACGGTATCATGTTACTAAAATTACCTTTATAAAAATATTTTGGAAATAAAAAAAAAGGCTTTTTTTTTCATTGAACCTATAGACTATTTAGTACAGAAGAAACATGTATTGTTACATTTAAATAAATACATAAATAAATAAATAAATAAATAAATAAATATTAAAATTTATAAAATTAAAATTTCTTTTTATTTATTTTTTTTTGACAGTGCATATTAATCAGAGCAAAAAGGCATCTTTTTGCAATATCGTCTGGCTCCCTCCTTCCTCTGTTACTCGCCAAGAAGGAGGAAAAAAAAGTTAATTGAAGTCAATTAACTTGTGGCTCCTTGACCCAAAAGTATGTAAGGTTCACTGAATGCTAAATTGTCCATAGGTGTAAATGCTTCTGGCCATGCGTCAGTCCAGTGATTGATTACAGTACTAAACTTCATCTTCCCTTGTGACTCTGACCAGAACAAGCGGTGTTGGACACAGATCACTGATTCATTGTCAATAATCCTTATTTATGACCAAGAAAATGTAAAAGTGTTAAATTGCAATACATACCATGTGTTGTCATGGAGAACATCTTTACCATCAAAAGAGTAAATAGGAACATTCTCCTTGATAGTGCCTCCATTAAAAATCACATCCCAGTTGTCAAACAAAACCTCATCCTGATGAGACAAAACATATTTTGGCGAGGTCAACTTTTCATGTTTTAAAAAAAGCACAGACATGTTAATGATTAACTCATTCACTCCCAGCCATTTTCAGTGAAGCAACCCCCTTCGCTCTCGGCTGTTTTACTGGATTTTGACTGATTTTGCAAGGCCCACAGAATATTATGTTCTATTGCTATAAAAACTTGGAACCTACCACATGAAAAATTAGAGTCTCTTCTTTGATCAGGAAAAAAAAAGTAGGTTTCTATCTGTTTTCGTTTCGCAACAATTAGCATTAAAATATATATCTAAGTTTCAGCATTATTCACAAATCTGCTTTGAATTGTGGGGAAATCAGCTTGTTTGCAACATGACCCTGGTTGATCTCTTATACTCTGCTGCCACCTGCTGGCCGTTTTTGTAATTACTACCTTTTTTTTTTTTAACCAGTTTTCTGCCTTTGGGAGGCTGTATGAAAGACTTCTTTATGCTCTAGCATAAAAAGAAAACATTAAAACATAAATATGTCTTTTGGACACTTAATGTATCCATTCTTGGGAGTAAATGAGTTAATACACACTGAAACATACAAAGGAGCTCATCCGTAGACATTGAATATTATTATTTTTTTTGTATTTGTTGTACCTTCAAGTTGACAATTGGCATGTGGTCTCTGTCAGATTTGCGGACAATGCTTTGGAGATCTTGGAGTTTTGAGGATAAGAAGGCCCGGAATGTTCCCTTCATCCCGATGCTCTGAGCCTGAGTGAAGCACAGGAAGTCGGCACCCCGGATGCCGCGCATCGATCCGGTCTGGGGCTGGTTCAAGGCGATAAGATGGAGCTGGAGGAACCCCACAACGTGTTGTTACTCTCCAATACAATAAGAGCAGATGTAAGCGGCAGCTAACGAACCACATCTACTCTTACCGATGGACCAGATGTGTGATGGTGGACCGGATTCTGGGCCACAGGTGGTGGGGGCCTTCGATGAGGTGTTACAGCGTAGTACGGCGGGTGTTCATGAGCTGGATGGACTGCATAACGGCCATCTTGGTTATTCACCCGGTCTGTGTAACTGGGGTATCTGGGGTCCGTTGGGACTGGGTATCGTGGATCTGGCTGAGCTGTGTGCCGAGTGTCAGGGTGGTATCGGCTATCAGGAAGGTTTTGGTCTCTGCCGTCAGGGTTCGTTTGGTAAGGAGGGTACAGCTGGCCGGAGTGACGCGGGTCAGGCTGGGAAATACCGTCCGGATGAACTTGGTCTGGCCTCTCCGCTTGCCTGTGGGAGTCGTTGGAGTGGCTGTGTGGGGGGTACGGCACGACTGGTGGGGGTTCGACCGCTGCAACCTCATTAGCCTGAAAACAGTGTTTGTGGTATTTGAGAAGCTACTTTAATAAAGACTATTTCATAATATTTGTAAACCGCAGGCGCCAGGGTACTTCCGGGTTACAGAACGAGATTGACTAACGTTGACTTAAACTGAAAATGATGGCAAAAATATGTTGTGTTTGAGCTTGCACCATACAATTTACCCTGTAGGTTTAGGGGTGTTTTCCCCCCAATTTCCTGTAAAAAATTATAAATTAAACCAGCGGTAACTGTGGCTGGAGAGGATAAATGAAGCAGATATTGTATAAATGGCACTGAGAAGAACACAAGGGAACAAAACCCCCACCATTGGGTTTGAATATTTTTTTTGACATGGTTTGTATAAGAAGCTTGTCTTTGAGTAATTTATAAACCATAACGGTTAGCCTACTAGCTAATTTCAGCTCTACAGTTGGGTATCCATTTCAGCATCAAAAGAGCATGCCTGCAAAGTCAAATTATTAGCCAGTTCCTCAATGATCATGTTTTAACTATGTCTAAATGTCTTAATCAACTCACCTATTAAGATATAAATTACTGCCAGCGTTCTGTTCACTTCACACATTTAAACAATGGCTGTAGAAAAGACTATACTAAATTCCTCAGTTAAAGCTACTGTACGCAGAAAATCTAATTTTGAATCGCTACTGCCACCTGTTGATGAAAAATGAAAGTGCACAAACCTCAAATACACAATGCATCCACAGACCGAGGGCAGGAAATTCAAACCTGAATCCAGTCTAAAAACTATTGTCCAGAGGCTTTCACGGGTACCCGTTGTGAACAACGGTGTTAATTTACTAATTAGAAGATGTGTCAGTTATAAATGGTCATATAAAAAGACTATTGTAAAGATATTTTGGGCCAAATTGTTACAGAGAGCAGATTTATGCCGTTTAACCACCGTTCTCAATGGCCCTGTCTTAGTTAAAAGGCTTTGTTTACTACTGATACCAATGGAATTGCCACCCGGTAGTACGTGTGATGTCACGGTTAAACGGTCTATTTGGGAAATTGAAACATGCATGACACTCACATTATCACTTGGTAATGGAATATAGCCTCCAAGCTGAAAAAGGTCAAAAGTAACAAGTTCAACAAAATGCTGCTTTTATGGTTCTTTTTAAAGAGAAGTGCTCCTGCCTTACCTGAACTTGACGAACGCCGTCTCTGACTCGTAGGTAAAGATCTGTCCGGTCTAAGACGTAGACCAGAGAACCCTCAGGCTGTCGTCTAGCAGTGGCTGTCATGACGTCGTAAGACTGCAAAACTGTCACCTGCATGTGGAAAAAGAAAAACATTTATCGAGGCATTGCCTAAGAGCTACATGTGGGTACAGTGATACCAACATATCTTCCCAATCCACACTTGATAATTATATGAATGATGGCAAGAAGAAACAAAAAATAGTTGGCCTGCGCTCATTATGTTATAGCTGGATAGAAAAACTTCAGTAAAAATAAAAAAACACAAGACTCTTGGCTTTCTCACCCCAGAAGAGTGTCCAGGTATTCCAGGTGTTCCAGGTGGCCCAGGTGGTCCGGGAATACTGATAGCTGTTTTTCAAGATGCAAGGCGCCAAATTATCTGCACAGTGATATATTGAAAGGAACAAAATACAGTACATTTGTTATCCAACTTACTATGTGTGCCCCTGTGAGGTCCAGGGAAAGAGGGGACACCAGGGGGTCCAGGTGGCCCTGGTGGTCCAGGGCGGCCATCATAGCCTCTTCCTGGTGGACCGAGAGGCCCTTGGGGTCCAGGTGGGCCGGGAATGGAGTCCCCTCTGGGGCCCTGAAGGGACACAATATATAGATTTTTTAATGTGGATAAAATGGATGCTACTGTTTTCTCTATATTTTGATCATCTCAAATATAATACTGCAGGTATTTGAAAGCTTTGTTCCAAATTAAAAACACAGTAATTTGATCTCACTGGAGGTCCAGGGACTCCCGGCGTGCCGACTCCGCTTCCTCCGTATCGTGGGTCGTAATATCCACCACCTGGTTCTCCTTTCTCACCTTTCAAACCCGTTTCACCCCTCAATTCATTCTAGACGCAGAATCATTGTGAAATGTCCAGAGTTTATGTTGTCTGTCATATCAGTTTTGTGTTGACATACATTCAACAGCTTACCTTAAAGGCGTAAATGTCAAAGTCTAACCCGACACCTGAATCACAAACAAGATGTTCATCTTACACTTGGTCTAAAACATACGGAAGCGTAGAGCTGCCAATGTGGAGTAAACATTTTTGGCTGGCGAGTATGTTCGAACATACTCGCAAATATGTTCGAACGTACATGTAGGCTACATGCTACAAAGTTAGCATACCTTCCCATAATGCCACGGGGTATTCACAAGAGTAATACCCCATTGCATTATGGGGCGAAAAATGACAAACCTAAATCATGTATGGCAGACATAAAAAATTGTAAAATTTACAAATAAACACTGGTTTTTGTCTACTTAATTCTCTAATGAATGAGGCCCAAATGTCTAAAAAATTGTTTTTTGTTTTCACTCGTGCATGCGCTAATAATACTCTGTGGCATTATGGGAAGGTATGGTAACTGTAGCATGTAGCCTACAAGTACACGTTCAAACGTATTTGCGACTATGTTCGAATATATTTGCGAGTATGTTCAAACATACTCGCCAGCCAAAGATGTTTACTCCACATTGGCAGCTCTATGCTTCCATAAATACACAACAAGAGCATGTTTGAAGTCCAGTGCAAGCAGTGTTACCTGGTAGGCCGGGTACTCCTGGTGTTCCAGCGTCACCTTTCTCTCCTTTAGAAGCTATAACAAAAAAATGGTGAGTATAAATTGGGATACACCAGTGATTCAGACAACAACTTGATGTGTCGTCCACTCACCTTGATAATGCCTGGAATAGTCCTCATATCCCTAGAATGACAAAGGGACAACATTGAGAGCAATCCCAAAAGTTTTCATTCCCATATCACCTATTTAATGAAAACAAGACCGCTGCAGACGACTTTGAGTGTCTTGAAGAATGCTCCTACTTCAGAATTTACATTTTAACTTACTCTGGATGGTGGTCCAGGAGGTCCAGGTGGGCCCGGTGGACCTGGGGGTCCCTGCGTCAAAACGTAGCGTGGTTATTTTTGATGACAAAGTTACAGTTCTCCCAAGTCACCTTGTGAGCATCTACTCACATGGTATGTGGCGCCAGACCCGCCATCGCCTGGCTCTCCTTTTTGACCCTGAATGCCGTTTAGTCCTGGTCGACCCTGCAACATAAAACACATTCCACATAGACAGAAGGTATGAACAATAGCTCACAAAAGTGAGTACAACATTTTGTAAACATGTCTTTACTTACTAAATATTGAAATCTTTCTTTTCACGAGAGTTGCCATTTTGAATTTCTAGTGTTCAGTATGACTGTGAGAGTGATAATGCCAAATTTAACAAATCTGTTTTTCCATTCCCACCTGACACCTTGTAATGAGTCCCATGACACACGGGAGGGAAAATAATTGGGCTCAATTTGGTTATTTTCACAGCTATTATTAGTTTGAGAGAACAGCAAATAAATAGATATAATAAAATATTTACCAAAATGTGACAAAGATTGTGCTCACTTTTGTTAGATACTGTATATTGATGATAAAAATAAAGCATAAAGAAAGTAGAATAACTACTCACTGGTCTACCTGGAAGTCCATATTCTCCTTTTTGACCTTGAGGGCCATAAGGGCCCTGCATAGAAAAAAATATTATACAGGTTTATGCCACTCAAAAAGAATGCAAAGCCATTGTGTACAGAAAGTGTGCATACTGGAGGTCCAACTGGGCCCGGGGGTCCTATATCTCCCTGCAGGCAGAACACAGAGTGATATTTATATCATGTAGCCCTCTATGGATGCTTTGGTATTGAATATAAAAGAAGAACACATGATGTCATAGTTACTTGTTTCCCTGCCAGCCCCCCGAGGTACTGAGGTCGCCCATCTGGACCCATGATGACACCAGGCTCTCCTTTTTCACCCTGAACAAATCAAATGCATTTATATACAAAACGTACAGTACACACTACTCACAAAAATTTAGAGGTATTGGAGCTGAGCCTAAAATGCAATATAACTTTTACAGGTGAACTTAATTTGCTCTCTGTAAACTTTTGAGTGCACACGCCCAACGAGTCAATGTGTGAGTGCTTGAAACTTGCTATACTCGAACAAGAATCTGCTGAACACCAAAATTAGCAAAAGGTTTTTTGTCCAAGAATGGGCCAAAACATTTCCTGATGTCATAAGCGCTGGAATTTATGCTGTACACATATTAACATCATGAGACCAAGACAACACAAAACAATGGATCAACAAAACAAGGCTTTAAACAGGAAGTGATCACTGAGCTCAGAGTGTCACAGAGTGCCATCAATCATCAGGTTGCAACAGGGAGACTAGAAAAGTCACGGAGAGGCATAAAGGTGGTCCTTGGACAAGTGCTTGGAAATTTTCAGTCAAACAAATGTTGTGATTTTGCTGCTCAACTCCATGTGAGAGAACTGCAGGTTGTGCAAAAAGGACTGAAAAATTAAAGATTATAGCACATTTGAACTCCTTCACTCCCAACCATTTTCACTGAATTTTCACAACTCCTTACGTTGCCGGCTGTTTTACTGGATTTTGACTGATTTTGCAAGGCCCACAGAATATTGTGTTCAATTGCTATAAAACATGGAACCTATCAAAAGAATGATTACAGTCTCTTCTTTCATCAGAAAAAAGCATATTTCTCTCTTTTTTCATTTTTGAGCAATTAGCATTAGAATGTAATGTAGCTAAGTTTCATCATTATTCACTTGTTTTCATTACGGCCCTGGTTGATATCGTATACTCTGCTGCCACCTGCTGGCCGTATGTAATTACTATCATTTTTTTTTCACCCATTCACTGCAGTTGAGAGGCTGCATCAAAGCCTTCTGTCTGTATGCTCTAGCATAAAAAAACACATAAAGAATTGTATAAATACGACTTTGGGACACTAAATACATTTAAACTAGAACGTATTTACAATTTTTTTGGGAGCAAATGAGTTAAGGTCATCCTGAAATTGTATCTGAAAGCCCAATACTATATCTGGAACTTTTGAATTGAGGGTGGATTGTCTTACCTTAGGTGCAAACCCTGGAAGACCCGTGTCACCTTTTCCCCCCTTTGGTCCCATGGGCCCCTAAAATAAATCCAAACACATGGATTGTAGACTCATCTTTATTTTCTTAAATCTGACAAAGTCTCCTATGATTGCAGGTTAACTCACAGGAAATCCAGCTTGGCCCGGGATTCCTGCTCCCGTCTGACAGAAAGACAGAAAAAATAGGTGTGAAGGCATGTTGACCTTGTAATATTGTTTTCCGGGCAACAGCTGCATCCACTCACCTGCAACCCTTCACTCCAATAATGGCTGTCATACTACAGCAAGACATAGTTGGGTTAGTGAGTATAAAGGTGAACATACAATGAGGCAAAGGTGTGATGGTTAGTGAGGTGGGGTTAGGTGGTCCCAGGTGGGTTAATCCTGTGCTCTGACTCACATCACCAGTCGGATAAATGATTCGCCCTGGAGGTCCCGGAGGCCCTGGAGGTCCAGGTTGGCCTCCGTCACGTCCTGGCAGACCCTGTGATCATGTGAACCAACATACGCTACATTTCGATCTCTATATGTTGTTTTGAATCTGTTGCCAAGTATATCTTTGATGACTTACTTGTTCCCCCGTCTCTCCTCTATCTCCCTTCTGTCCCTGAGATCAAACACCGGAATTTGTTTTGATTTGGTATATTTTTACTCATGACTGCTAAAGCAGCTGCACAAAACAACAAATGTAATTCATCTGCCAGCTTACCAAGTTTCCAGGAAAGCCATCCAGACCTGGAATTCCAGGTTGACCTCTTGGTCCTTCTGCGCCTTTCTCGCCATTGGTTCCGGGTAAACCTGGTCTGCCCTAAAAATCCAAACAATTAACTTGTGATTGTATGACTTGCTAAGAAATGATATATAACAGCTGTATAATTGATTTGAGAAAGAAGAGAGATGACCAAATGGCTTACCGGCAGACCTGGAATACCTGGAGGACCCTGGAAAACGCAACGCAATCAACATTTAATTATGGTGTTTGTGGATGAGGCAACCGGAATCTGAAGCATGACATAAATACCTCTGGTCCTGGTGGGCCATTGATTCCTCGTGAGCCCCCATTAGTCTCAAAACCCTCCCGGTCAACCTGTGGATGAATTACCTTTTTGAGCGCACTCCAAAATGTACTCGTCACTTTTTACTTGTGCCACCTAATAGTGGTGCAGCTTTTTTTCTGATTGATGCCAGGTTACTGTAATTAATAGAAAAAAAATATTAATGATAAATTGAGAATATTGACCCTACTATACTCACAGTTCCAAAGGGGTAAGATGGCCCAGGTGGCCCTGGTCGTCCTGGAGGTCCAGGTGGGCCCATGGGACCTGGAAGCCCCGCTAGACCAGTCTGTCCTGGCGTCCCCGGAAGTCCCGGATCACCGTGAGAACCCTGGAGTATACAAGCATTATGCACATCTTGTTCGATGTGTCCTCGGGCTGTGCAATTACCGTATTTTCCGCACTATAAGGCGCACCTAAAAGCCTTCAATTTTTTCAAAAGCTGACCATGCGCCTTATAATCCAGTGCGCCTTATATATGGATCAATATTGAGCCGCAACAGGTCTCGCTGTCAAGACGCTATCGGTGACCCTGCACAATCGGTGACGCGCATGCGCAGAAGATCCCGCCATCTTAGATCGCTAGCTAATAATAATACTTTACCTCAGAGAAAATAATAAAACAGCTGTTTATTCATTTTGGGAGTGAATGAGTTGTCAGAAAGCTGGTTTGTAATCTATTAATAAAGTTTGACTGACCTATCTGACTGTTTTGTTGACATTCCCTTAAGCGCAGCACCATCTAATGGATGCATAACGTAACCCCAGCCTCAACTGTAGCGCCTTATATATGAAAAAAGTATTAAAATATGTCATTCATTGAAGGTGCGCCTTATAATGTGGCGCGCCTTATATATGGAAAAAGTTTGAAAATATGTCATACATTTAAGGTGTGCCTTATAATGGGGTGCGCCTTATAGTGCGGAAAATACGGTAATCAAAATTCAATTACAATGTCAATTATTACACTCCGCAATTACAAAATCAGCATCATCATACAAAAAGATAGTGAATAATAATTTTTGAGTTGTTTAAATTTATACATTTGCACCTTTTTAAGAGAGCCCTTTTACCTGCAAAGGTTGACCCTCCAAAAAGTAGTCCCTTTAATCCCATTGTATTATTATTATTATTTTTTTTTAACATCAAAAGACTGCAAATTTACATAACTCACCTTCTCCCCAGTTCCTCCATGCGAGTCAAGATCACCACAGTCGCCCTATGGAGACCATTTTGGAATATCTTCAGATTACGACTGAAACTGACCACGTGCGTGTCGTTTTAATCTAACCTTCTCTCCTCTGGGCCCAGGTTGACCTGGGAGACCACGAAGTCCAGGAGAACCCTAAAAGAGCACATGGGATAAAAACAGCTGGAAAAAGTAGAGCTCAACACATCTGTCAAGATATCCTAAATTGATTCTGGGTTAAAGCACAGGTAGATACACACAGGTAGACCCGGTGCTCCGTGCCTTCCAGGTGGTCCAGGAGGTCCAAAGGCAACTGGACCATTGGACCCAAGTGCAATTGATGTACCAGGGACCCCAGGTGGGCCTGGAGGGCCCGGTGGGCCTTGTGGACCGACAAGACCCTGAATAACAAACAACAAGATGATTAAAAGAACAGGATTGTTGGTGTACAAGCCTGGTACAAACTGGCTAGTGTAGGTGTCAGCAAACTTTACTGTCAAAAGAGCCATTTTAGGCCAAATAAATAAAAAATCTGTCTGGAGTTGCAGAACATTGTGATGAATGAAACAGCATGGTAGTGTTTGTTAGTCTAACATACTGATCGAGGGTCCAAGTGCTAACTAGAGTTGCACTATAACAGAAAAATATGCAGCATCCAATACTTTGAGATTTTTTATTTTTTTAATTATATTTTTAAAATTACTATTATTTCATACATTTTTAGAACTTTTCCCCCTTTTTGTCAAATTCTGACAATTTTTTGCAATTTTGTGGACATATGGTAATTTTCTGCCTTTCTTTTTTCCCTTTTTGGACACTTTACGCTTTTTGCCATTTACGGCTATTTCTTTTTCCGGCCTTTTCTTAAATCAATTTTTTCTGACTTTTTTGGGAATTTAGTGGACATTTTATGGTAATTTGGGGATTTTTACTTTTGTTTTTGGTCATTTTTTTTGTTACTTTTTAAACATTTCCTTTTCGGCATTTTTTTTTTAAATCAATTTTTTTTCTGACTTTTTTGGCAATTTTGTGGACATTTTATGGTAATTATCTGTAATTTCTTCTTTTGTTTTTGAACATTTTATAATTACTTTTTAAATCTTTTCTGTTTTTGCTTAAAAAAACGTTTTCTGACTTCTTTTTGGCAATTCAGTATACATTTTATGTTTTATGGTAATTTTCTGGATTTCTTCTTTTGTTTTTGGACATTTTTTTTCCTGCCTTTTAAAAAAAAAAATATTTTTGGCAATTTAATGGACACTTTACAGTAATTTTCTGCTTTTCTTGTTCCTTTTTTGGACACATATGGTATTTTTATTTAATTTACATTTTTAGGTAACTTTAGAAACTACAGTAATTTATCTTATTTATCTATTTATCATTTGTCTCTCTTTCTGACAACTCACAAAACTGGACCATTTTTTAATATTTAATTTTTTTTATCCACATCATTAATCCATTTAAATAATATTTTATCTAAAAATACAAATAAATATGTAAAAAATTATTCATTTCTACTGCCACAGAAGAGAGACTAAAGAGCCGCATGGGTTAGTGTTCTGTGCCCTGAGTTTGACAATGTCTGTGCATGCATACCCGGATCTTCTCCCATTCTGGGTATCCTGAGCCCTCCATGTCAACAAATGTCTGTGGAAGAACACAATCAAATATAGCAAAGTGGTTGTGATGATGAAATGTGTCTGAGAAATGTTCATACCGGATGATTTCCGGTCCCTGGTCCAGGAGGTCCTGGAAGTCCTGGAGGACCCCTGGGTCCAGGTTGTCCATCACCCATGTCACCCTGAAGTACAGAGGTCAAAAAGTCAATGTTGTGTGATAAAAGAAAAGTTTAACGATAATTCAAAGGTAACGGAACCTTTTCCCCTTTAGCACCAGAAATTCCAGGTGTTCCTGGGAAACCTTGCGGCCCTGGAGGACCCTAAAAACAGACGCATGAAACACATTAATCTGCCAATGTGTTTTTCCAGACATTGACTGAAATATACTGTCCTCACTTACAGTTTTTCCATCCTCTCCCGGGTCCCCCTGGAACATCATTTACAATCAATGAGTTTGAGTTGCATTATTTATGAAGTAAATAACACTGAAATTCATCATATTTCTGAAATTCTCTCACAGGCTCCCCATCAGCTCCCGGCGGACCAGGCAATCCATCTCGGCCCGGAGATCCAGGGGATCCGGCCGCATGGTGTATTAAAGACCCATCCCCGGTACGGACTACCTCGGCTGCAGATCCAGGGGGTCCTGGGGGACCTGGGGGCCCCTGCGCACCGTGCTCTCCTTTACTTCCAAAGGCTGTACTACCCTGGTGATGAGGATTATATTCAGATATGTTACATCACTTTTCTTTTTCTGGGAACATAATGCAAAATTCACAGACCTTATCTCCCTTTTCTCCCTAAAAAGACACATAGTTTGATATGGTTATAATAATGGAAAAGTGCATAAGATAATAAATGTACATAATGTGATATTCTACCTTCTGTCCGCCACTTCCAGCTTGTGAGGAGAAGCCAGGGTCCCCCTTCGGCCCTGCATGGCCTCTGTCCCCTCGGATGCCTTTCTCTCCTCTGTCACCTTTCTCTCCTTTAGCCCCAGTTAAACCTGAAAGTTGAGTGACAATGAGCACTATTATGCATACATATTGATATATTTGATACCACTTTCTTTTCCAGAACGATACCAGTGCGGGTATTCACCCATACCTGTTATCGGTACTCACCTATCCCTACATATCATGCATATCAACAGCCTCAGCTACTGTACCTATTAGGGTGTGTCGTTATACATTACTGTCAATATTATCAGCTTTGCACATATTTTGCTAAAATTACCAAAGTAATTAGACTCGTTTTTTGTTTTTTTTAACTTACCACATAACTTAATGTTTCAATAAGATTTATCATATATTCCTTTTAATTCCCTATCATAGCATTTGTTTTTACTTTGATAGTTGTTTCTACCTTATTAATACAAGTGTATATGTCTGAATATTGCTTGTTTTGTTTTTTAAATTTCGTTAGTTTTAATTAGTTTTCAGGGTGGTTCTGTTATTTTTTATTTTTTATCAGTTTTAGTTATTTAATAAATGCTTTGTATTAGTTTAGTTAGTTTCAGTGTTAGTTTTAGTTTTAAAAAATGTGTATTACTTGTGCGCAATATTTAAAAAACACCATGGGAGCAACGTCTTCTTAAGGTACTGTTTTATTGGCTGCTGATAGATGATGTCACTTCTGTGTGACACACATTCAAACGTCCTTATTCCGGTTAATATCAAAATAAATCTATTTAAAATCATCCCCAAAGGTTCATGCATTGAATTAATTACCAAACACGACAACAAAGGACATTTTTGCTATAATTATAGTTAGTTTTAGTTAGTTTTGTAAACATAAAATGTGGTTTCAGTTAGTTTTCGTTTTTTAAAAAGCATTTTCGCCTTTATTTTATTTCGTTAATGAAATTGTTTATTGTGGGTTTTTTTTATTTTAGTTTTTACATTAGTTTTAGTTAACTAAAATAACCTTGCTATTGTGACAATTGAATTTTATGGAATTAATCAAGCATCTATCACTATCTATGAGGTAAACTGTCAGGATGATATGAGAGAGAGAGACTTTATCCATTGAATCCTTTAGTAGTGTTATATTATCAATAATTATTACCTTGTCAATAATACAAAACAATTGTCATATAACTGAGTGATGTCTCTCAAAACCTCAGCCCTTAAATAATGGAAGTAATCTCAACAGGGGGAGCCATTTCACCATTCATCTGTTTTGCAAGAATAACGATCAAGCTGAAGTTACCTGTTTCTTTAACTCTGCTTCCTTTTGAGGCTATCAGTGGAGGCTCGGGCACTGGCCTAAAGGATGCAGGAGTGGTCTGGTGGTAGAATACGATGCAATCAAAACTTACAACTCCGCCACTATCTTACGCACTGTGCATCAAATAACAAAGGTAGATTTAAAAACAAAATCGTTCACCGGGCTGACTGACCTTCACTCTGCCTCCTGTCTGCGTCCTGCTGACTTCACCGCTGCCAAAGTCGCCAGAGGCCTGAGAGACAAGCATGTGGCGTGTGAGTGTTCAGACATCAGGTCTCACCGGGAGGGGGGGAAACGCTTGGAATACTCACAGCGTCAGAGTCGTCGTCAATGTCGTCACACAAGCGCTCGGCTGCCCGAGAGTTTCCCACCAGCCTCAGTTCAGCAATTTCTCCCTAAAGACATTCAAGCGGACGTGTCAGCGAAAGGTCAGGGATCATGCATAGAGCTATGAAAAATAAACATGTGGAAAGGGGGGAAAGGAGGAGGGGAATTACTGTGTTATCTAAAGCACATTTTTAGATGTTTAATTTAAAAAAAATGGCAGTTCCAATTTCACTGAATGCAAGCTCCCACTCCCCTCAAGCCGAATTAAAAACAATCATTTCACTAAAAGGCACATTTTCATCCATCCATCCATCCATGCATCCATCTTCACTTTAAACCAAAGGCTTTTGTATTATGTCATCTCTAGATCCTTTGTGGCTCTTTTTACTGGAAGGATGGTCAACTATTTTACAGACTGCTTTTGTATATTGGAAGTAAACAGACAAAAGGATGGCGGGGGTAAAGACAAACAAAATGAAGTAGAATGGAAGGATTGGAAGAAGGAAGTTAGAAAGGAAGCAGTGATGCCTTGGAAGCGGGGACAACAAGATGATCAAGCGTCAACATGCCTCCCTCACAGTTCTGGGTTCCAGTGCCCCGCTTGGGTAGAAAGAACGTCATGAGTAATAGGAGAAGGAAAAAGAAGGAAGAAGGTAGGTCAGGTGGGAAATAAAGGAATCAATAAAAGGAAAAAATACAAGTGAAAAAGACGGATATAAGAAAAAAGTAAAACAAACAAAAAAACAAAAAAACAAAACAATATGATAGTCTACGTCAAGAGGGGCTAGCAAGAACTCGCTCGAGCAGCTAACACGAGTGGCTAGCAAAAACTAGCTGGAGCGGCTAACAGCAGCTAGTGGGAGAAACTAGCAAAAGCTAGCGAGAGCAAAGCAGAGGGAGACAAGCTACGGAAGCTCGAGTCACGGGACTCAACGACGACCACTTGTATGCCCCAGCTGTTGAAGGTAAGCGCCGGTCGACCCAAGGGGTCTGAAATGAGCTGCAACGACCACCAGAGGTTAACTACGTTCGTGAAGTTCTTTTCCTTCAGGTATCTTTAGCAGAAAAATGGCGGCGAAACCTTCCTCCTGCTAGGCGTTGTGTGACCTATGTAATATTAATTAGTGATTGTATAAAAAACAAATATGTTGATGTGATAAAACGTTTTTGTTTTTTTTAGCATATTATAGAAATTAATAGTGTATTTTTTTTTAACATGAATGAATTCACCACTTGATGGCGCTAAATAATACACACTGTCCCTATAAAGAAAAAATAGAACCAATGAGGAAATCATCATAGACTTGTAGCTCCATAACACGCTTCATGAACATGTGAAATGTGGCCTGCTAACCTCAAACTTGTCGTCGTCGGCCCCCCCAGCCTGAGCAACAAAGATCCCGGCCCCTGTGTCAAGGTCCATAGGGTCCGGGGAACGCTCAAACTTCACCACCCGTGGCACCGCCTCACAGTCGTGGTAGAAGGTCACCTGCTCCTCATAGACAGACAACGAAAAACGGGTCCATTTGCCCACCAGGCTCGGCACATCGAAGCTGGCAGCCTCGTACGACGCCTCCGAATCGGGCTCGGTGTAGAAGAACTGCACCATCTGGCGGCCCGACTGCACGGCGCTGAGCTTGACGGCCACATACATAAGCCTCTGGGGCCCGTCGGTGATGGAGAAGAGGACGGAGGAGGCCGAAGTAGATGGCTTGATGTGAAAGAGAAGGGAGAAGTGGCGGTAGAACGGGTTGGGAACATGGGCCAGAGCCGGCTGGCCCGAGACGGCAGCAGAGGTGAAGACGTAGGCCGGGGCGCCGCCTGGCCCGATGACCCGACCGATTTCATCGGGAGGCGGATCTCCGATCAGCTGGACCAGAGACAAACTGCTCTGCTCTGCAGGGAAAGAGGAGAGAGACGAAGTTAGAACCTTACAGTGATGTCATATTGTAGGAATAATTGTAAATGTAAGTTATCATACATTTGCTGCAGTGAAGAATTGCTTCTGCTTGCAATGAAGAATGCTTTGCTCTGCTCCACACACGTTCACATAGCCTAGCTATATGTTATCATAACAGAAGATGACTAAAGAAGCACAAGAACCAGAACTAATGCCGCAGAATGGTTAGAGCCAGTCTGCTGAGGCCGCCTGTTTTCTGTTAATAAATGATTGCAAACTTGACCACACGTACTCTGCAATCTTCCACTCACATGGACACCATCAGACAAACAAGTACCCTGTGTTCCAACTATGTTTTGCACTTGCATTATTAGGGTTGGAACACCTATGTAGCTAGGGGTGTGAAATCCAAATAAAAAGAGAGGGTGAGGAGGGGATTTTTTCAGAGACCAGTCGTAAATTGTGTCAGCCGGCTCATCTCCTCTCTCCTCGCGAGCTTTGAACAGAGTGTCTTCTCTCCTTTTTGTTGTGTTGTAATAAATGTCAAACAGGTAAACCTGACACATATCCACAACCCTAAGCCACATATGTGTAATATGTGTCAAACTCAAATCCTGGGGGCTACATATGGCCTCTTATATCATTTTAAGAGGCCCAACACAACAACACTCTCTCAGATAATCACGCATGCAATGGCATTAAAGTTTTGTCTTCAGTCATTCTCAATCCTGACTGCATTTTTATCCATTTATTTATTTACTCCACAAACGTGCAACAAACATCAACAAGTGTGTGGTCCAAAATTACTGGCACAGATTTACCGGAAAAGTGCTGATATTACAGTTCCCATAGAACAAAATTGACTTGTGGCCAACAAGTCAAAGTCTCGCATCACAAGGGAAGGAAGATTTTGGCCCAGCAGATGCTTTCATTGGGGAGTGGGGAAAGTCTGCCTTTTTGGCAGATTCATGAGAGAAACTGAAAAGTGAATTCTGTGCATTAAGGGGCCAAAGAGGTCAACAGTTTCCAAATGATGTACGAGCATCTTGTGTTCAGTCACAGGGGGAATCCATAACTCAGATGAGGAAATAAATTGGGGGCAAACTCGACATGACATTTTCAATAGTGAGGAGTCAAGTAAATATTGAGCACCAACTGCAGAGTGGCGGAATGGCGTTCAAACAAACGTTGTGTGTTTTCACACACTCATCGCATCTCTCGTGCAGACTATTGTCCAGCTGGATCAGGAACAACACATGTAGGGTGGTCCGCTCCCACTTGGCAGCACCTGCTTTCCTGCTTTGGGTTCCTGTGGTGCTGACAGCTCCCGCAGCTGCCGACAGAACTGTTCTGAATGAATGAATGAACGTTTGACTACCGCTTCAACAGCTTGCATTTAAGGGTGGTGAAAGTTTAATGTCCGTGCACATCTGGAAGTGGTCCAGGGCACCGCTTGCCTCAGAGGCCAGAGCATCAGGGACCTGCATGTCTGTGCGTTATTGATTGTGCAACACAAGACCACATCTTTCTTCATCTGTCATTGTTAGGGTTTGCAATATCTTCTTCTTTTAAACAAAGGTCAACTTGTGTTACTCACTGGGGGTAAGTTACTGTACACTGTAAATTGATTTTGTAACTTGAGTGTTTAGGAACCTGAACCATAGAGCATTAATGATGACAGCAGCAGACTTGGACAAGTAAGATATCCTTCATGGCTTTATTTAATTATCAATTTTTATGTTGCTTTACACATACACTACACATTATCAGTTCAGTCCTGCAGGAAATTTGTGTCCAATGATTTTTTTTCTTCACCGTATTCAGTGATTTGTTTCTAAATCATTATATGTTCAATAATTGCTGGTTTTCTTGATTTTGGGGGGCATCAGTTACTTCTAATTATTAGACTAATTTCTACTACTACAATATGTGGTTACTGGTTAGCTATGCTAGTTTGCTGTAGCTATCCTCCAGGAAAAAAAAAAAAATTGTCCAATCATGTTTATTTTGATATTCCCCAATCTTTATGAAGTAACTGGAATACTGCAAAATAATTTTTTGAGAGAGCGAAAAAAAAGGTTTTATTTTTAAGCTATGATGTGTCCACTACAGAGGACATTTTTTAAAACTTAAATGCTGGGCTCAAATACAGTTAAAATAATTCAAACAATACTTTAATGTGTTCTTAAGAGTCTTAGAGAAAACATACTATCAACATTTAAATCCTAAATTTGTTCAATAAAAAGTGTTATACATTTACTTTTCCTCTTCCCTAAAAAGTGCTTGCACTGAGGGAAGCCATTTTCTTTTATGATACAACCAAAGGTAGAAAAGCCCCACCCCTACACATTGGGTTTCATTGGAAAGCTCTGAATGTCCTCTATAGAACACAAAAGGAGTTAATTCAATCGTATGCACTGGGTGGGAGATATTCAAGTGCATAAAAAGGTCCACTACAGAGGACAAATTTGAATTGCTGGTAGTCAGGAGGTAACGCCTACATGCAGAAAATGCATCTTTTTGTGACGATTTACAGAACACCTTTTTGTTGTTAATTTAATTTGTAGTTATGTATTTTGTGTTATACAGGCATGGGTATAAAACACAAAAGCATTGTTAGCTAGCATTAGCATGTGCTCAAAAAATGTCTGCCATTTAATGTGAGCCACAGTGTTGAATAAATAGTTTGCTAAGTGGAATTACACACCAACACGACACCAAGTGCTGCCGGTCTGCGGCATCCTGAGAACTGTTATCTGGCGAGCTAGCTAGTCACTAGCACTTAAACGTGATGACTTGGTGGGATATATTCCAGTCACCGGAGGATTTATAGTAGATATTTATTTTTGGGGCCCAAACATACAGAATGTGTATGCATAAGAAAGATGCTAGACATATGAACATCCCGCTACTTGATTGACAGCTCATGGTGTGGTTTCAGCGCATTAAGCAGATTTTGAGAGCTGAGAGAAAGACTTGATTTGTCATGATTTTGAAGCCTCATTTGTGATTACTTTTTCATTTATTTGGGAATATACGGTAAAATTAATAAAACGTGTACTTTTTTTTATTTTTTATTTTTTTACTTAAGTTAAAAAAAAATAAAAAAAAATAAATAAAAAAAATTCCGAACTTCTTTACGCACTGTGAGACCATTTGCCACCTCTGGTGTTACTGGTAGCAGCCATCAAGATTGAATAAGGCTCCTCACATGACAGATGGAAGCTGGTATGACATGCACAAATGGCAAATCATCACAGCATACTCCCAGATGTTCCCTGCTGGCTTCTTGCCTCGAAACAACCACACAGTGTATATTTCCCAGCTAACAAAGTGACCTCATGCTCCTGCAGATGATATGAGGACCAAGCTTCAGTTATTCGGCGCCTGTGCAACAACTGGCAGCAGCGCAGGGAGATGGATGGATAGGCAGATGGAGGCGGAAGAAGGAAATGCTTGTCAGATGTGCATGGGAAAGCGGACCGCAGGGGACCTGAAGCGCACACGATCCAATATGGCTGACTGTGGAACTAATGCGTTTCAGCAGGGCAAAGGAAATGAACTCCAAGAAATGTTTTATTACACTCCCACAAACACAACCTATCTTATCAGCTTGATCCCCAAATGAGAGGAGGCAGATGAAGCAAGCAATGGACATTAGACATACATGAACAGCTAATGTTTTGTTAAGCAGGCTGACCCACATTAACACGCCTCCAGGGACCAAATCAACTGGATTTGGCTCGTCTTGGGGGGATTGTCTACCAGCTGTGACATCCATCAGATGCTCATTCATGTTTGAATAACTTGAGAGAAAATTAAAATCGACTGATGGAGGATCAGTGAGATCAGACGAGCAAGATTTGAACACAGCTTCTCTTTCTACTCCAAGCATAAATACACTTGCATGAGACTACTCACTCCTCAATACAAGGAATATTTTATATGCAAAATATCCAAATAGCCTACAAGATTAGTGATCATTAAAAAGGCTCAAAAAGTCATTTGAATGTGAACTTGTGCATATTTTTGGAATTGGCACACTATATAACAAGGGTGATTTCCCAGTGACATAAAAGTCTCTTTCACACTCCCACTGACTGCTCCTTTTCTTCTTCTTTAATTACGACAAGACGAGTTACTGGTTTGGCATGGGTGTGCAACTGGCTGTGATCTTTGCACCTCTAGTGGGCCCTTTAGCAGGCCCCGTCTCATCCCAATCACAAAGATCCCTTGTTACAAGCCTTGACGATGTCACCCTCCCTCTCACACAGAGGACACGTTTCCCCACCCACAAATGCCATCATAAATGCCACCCGCTGCCACCCCTCCCATCACAGATGCCCCAATTGTTCCCTTTTTTTGTGTCAGACTATGGCTAAAATCTGCTTGTCTGTAAAGATCCACACAATGATTAAAAAGTGGAGGAACAAAATGTCGTGGAAAGTCGAACCATTCAGTTTTGCGACAGGTGGCCTACTTGGTGACCAAGCAACCAAGCAATTGTGGTGGAGTCCTTATAGAAATATACAGAAAAGTGTTCTTCAAATGTACAACTTGCTTTAAGGCACTGGCTTAAAAGTACATTTTTAGAAATCCAAAGTGGGCTGGTGTGGCGAACATGCAACAATGACGACTGCATGCAGCAGCAGTGACGCCTTTATTCAACAACACAAAGCTGTGAATGAGTAAGCCTGCAAATATACACTACTCACAAAATGTTTGGAATATTCGGCTTGCTGGGTAACCCTAAAATGCACTTTAACTTTTACCCTGCTAAATTTATTTGACCTTCTCTAAACTTTACAACTGTTCAATGTTTCACAAGTCTCGACATAAGTCTTTGTGGAGCGGTTTTGCTAAGCAATTACTTCATTTGAGAAGGAACTTTCTAATTTTGAGGAGCAATTTTGGGCAGGTTAACCCCACACATCTGAAGCTATACGTTTTTGTTTTTATAAAAATACAACAATATAACAAATGAATTGGTTTTCATATGTTTTATGTATTAAAAAAAAGTTTCATTGCATAAATTCACATCACTGGCAGAAAAATTTCAGTTTGAACTTAGTAGTTTTGCACAAATTATTTTCTGGTTTCTGTCCTGTTAGATGTGTGGTGTAGTAAATACGATTTTTTTTAATTGTCTACTACTTTACTGTTCAAACTTGTATACTCTCCACTTAAATGCGGTTAAAGCCAGACTTGTGCAAAAAGTGTACTTGATCACCCAAGTATTTAATTCCAATATTTCACGTTTAGATCTCAATCTTAGCTTAGCCTAGCAATTAGCATCAATTCTTCATCTTTACTCATCATCCCTTCATGACAATATTTGTCAGAACTGTAACTTATTCTCTGCCTTGGTGGCGATGACAACCGACTTAGGAGCGACTCATGTTAGGCCGCCCTAGTAGCTAGCTGAAGCTCATTGCTAGCTAGCTAGCTGTTGCATCTTAAGTAGTAGCTATAGTACCAAGTTTGACTCAATCTCCCCCTACCCGTACGTATGACCAGCCCGTAAAAACTTTTTGGGACGGTCTCGCTGGATCAATGATCAGAAAAAATAAAATATAATCTGTGATTCTCTTTTTTGCTGTTCTTTGTGCTTTGATGAGGCACAAAATGCTAATGTTGATTTGCAAACTGCAATGCGAAACCACTTATTACGAACATTAATATATATATATATATATATATTATTATTATTATTATTTATTTTTTTTGCAGAACTTTCTGTTCTCTAACAATGAGTTGAAAATGTACTAATGGTGTTTGATCATCCAGGAATCATTAAGTGCTGTTCACATTTTGACTTCATGAGAATAAGATCTCACCAAATAATCGATCGCCATTTCGAGGCTTCAAACAGGAAGTGGCCACTGAGCTTAGCATGTCACTGAATATTGTCAGCAGGTTGCAAATGGATAGAGAAAAAACTGGGAATAGAAATAAATAGAAAGGTCTCATGAAATAAAGCTTCTAGGTATCATTATTGATGAACATTTAACATAGAAAGCACATATAGAACATGTCATATCGAAGGTATTCCAAACCATAGCCATTTTACACAAAGTTAAAGAATCAACGGAAAAGAGTGCCTTGTTGTTCTATAATGCATTGATTGTTCCATACTTGACCTATTGCATTGAAATGTGGGGGTATGTAGCCAAAACCTACACTGAAACCATCTTTCTTTTACAGAAACGTGCTATTCGTGTCGTTTTTGGTTGTGGATACAGAGACAACACTAATCCAATATTTAACTTTAATATTTAAAGCGTTTTGACTGATTGTTGTTATCTATTTTGTGTTATTTTGTTGTGTTGATTAGGGGCAGATATCACAAGTTTTACTTCTCTCTGTACCCTTTCATTTCATTTTCTTTTAAAGAATGACATAATTTTTTTTAATTGAATTGAATTGAAAGACCGGAAGAGTCACAGTAATGGGCGCTGATGTTCTTAAGATTGAATTTAATTGAAAAAAAAAACGTTTTGCCATCCATTAAATTTACCTGTCCCCTGCCTACTGCCCAGAGCCAGCTGAGAGAGGCTCCAGCACCCCCCACGACCCTTATGAGGAATAAGCGGTCAAGAAAATGATGGATGGATGGATGGAAGTTACATTTTAGGTTAATCGTGAAAATTTCTCCCAAAGGCCGAATAATCAACTTTTGTGAGTAGTGTACTTGAGTTACTGTACTGCTTTCAATGAAAATCAGTCTGCATCAGCTATGATGTGGAAGTAATGAAAGCAGACATTGTCACCAGGTGCCATAAAGTTCCGCTGTTGCATTATCAGAGCAGCTAAAAACATGCAAAGCCCAAAAAGCAATAATCTGCGCTCAAGCGGACTGACAAAGCAGCACACAGGATACAGTTTACGGTTACCTTCCGAGTAACTAACAGACGCGCACGCAGGGCTCCCCGGCTCCTGCGCCCCGACAGGCAGGAGGCCACAGTTCACCGGAAGCTCGGTACTGTTCAACGACGCCCAGCAGCTGTCCTGCACTTGGTGGCAAAAGCTGCGGCAGGGCAGACGCAAGGGTGCGGAGGTGTTCGAGGGGCACCTGGGCACCAGCAGGAGGCACAGGAACCACTCTTGGTGCTGGTGACAGCCCGCCCGCGTCAGCCTCGCCCATTCCTGCAGGGCGGCCTCCACCTGCTCCACAGACGTGTGGTTGAAAAAATTCGGCAATGCGAAGAACTGTGGGCGTTTTCTGGAGCACATGTGCCAACCAGACGGCACGGGGAGACAAAGTGGGTCAGAACCAGCCCCGAGAGTCACGTTGATCACATCGGTGAAGTTGATTGGGAGGACGACTGACTCGACACCAGAGCCAAGATCTTGCCTTGATCCCGATCCTGATCCAGATGTATCGCTTTCCCAAATTCCAGACCCTTCAATATTACCCGTCGTGTTAAGTTCAGCGCCGTCCACCTTAAGCGACCCTTGAGTGGTCTCAGGACTCGTGGTCACGTTGATGAGTTCTTCTCCAACACCCGACAGATCCTCATCCTCCTCGTCCACCTTCTTCGTGCCACCGGGTGTTGTGTTGGCAGTTGTTGGGGCTAGTGTGGTGGTGGTGATGGTCGGCTGCGGGTCAGCGCGCCAGAACCAGGCCTCCAAGCCGCCAACACACAGAACCAGGAGCAGGATCCTCAACATAGTGCTCGCCGCCTCGCCAGTCTAAGGTCCGAATGTTCTGTGCATGCACGGTTTTAATCCAAGCCCAAAATAATGATGTAAAAAGTGTTCCAGCCTGCAGATCTTCCCACTGGAAGGGCACACCCCCCTTGCAAAAAAAGCACAAAACATGGATAGAGGGGGACGCACATGAGGAGGTTGGCTTTGACCATGGTCACTCACATCTTTCCCGGCGCCCTAAAACCCCTCCACTTCGTCTCCCTCTGCTCTTCATCTTTATGGAGTGATGAGAGGCTGCAGTGGCAATTTCACTTTACACATGTTCACAAAACACCTCAATTAATCATTAATTTAACTCGAGAACGCACTGTGCTGAAGAGCTGATGCTGTGCTGTGGAATGAATTGAGTTGCTGAAATGCAGAATGTGGGAATTTAAGTTTGAATGGTTTCGAGGGGAAGTCAAGCTAAAACATTTCTTGACAACAATATGTTATATGTGACCTCAATAGTCTGCGATTGGTTGGCAACCAGTCCAGGGTGTCCCCTGCCTACTGCCCAGAGCCAGCTGAGATAGGCGCCAGCAGCCCCCGCGACCCTTGTGAGGAATAAGCGGTCAAGAAAATGGATGGATGGATGACCTCAATAGTCTAAACATGACATTCCAATTAATATGAGTTATATGCAGCAAAATTCAGTCGCTTTTATCCATTTCAGGGTGCGGCCATTTTCTCACTTGCTGTCGACTGAAGATGACATCACAGTTGCGCAGGGCTCGGGGAACAACAAATCACAGCTCACCTGTTTTCTGATGCTGAGCTGATTGGTTGTTACTTGAGAACTGAGCAACTGTGATGTCATCTTCACTCGACAGCAAGTGGCAAAATGGCTGCCTTCTGATATTGATAAAAACAGGTGGATTTTGCTGCTTAACTCATATTCCAACTAACGCACCAGAATACTCTATTTACTAGTTGGGCTATATAGAACATATTTTTGTCAAAAAAAAATTGGGGGGTTGACTTCCACTTTAAATAGTTAAAGAAATGTGGAAAGAGGAGGTAAATAAGTAAAATATGTTTCAATTTGTGGGAATTTTATTGTACAAATATGACAGTTTGGGGAATGGGAATCGTTCCAAACATGTCCAGAATGTGCAGACCAATTTGAAGTTGAAATGGCTTGAATGTCATGAAATATGGAAGTATGAGTGAAATACTTTATGCTACAATAGCATTTAAACTTAAGTATTTTAATGTGAAATTTGCAGGCTTTTACTGTGAGCAAATGAAGAATATAGTAAATGTGGGAATTATTGAAATATGGAAAATTCCCCAAAATGTTCTTAATGAGAACTGTGAAGTTGGAATGGTTTAAATCAGTCAAGAAATGCAGAAGTTTGCAGTGGATATTGAATGCTACAATATCCTGGAAATTTGAAAATATTATTGTATTTATTTATTTATTTTTTTTAGCATGAAAAGATTTGGGGATTGTGAGAATTCTTGGAATGCGTAATGTTCTAAATCGGCCGAACAGTTTGAATTTGGAATTGGAAAATGTGGATCTTTTAACTGAATGTCTCAATTTGGAAATGAGGAATTTGCAGAAAACTGTGAATTTTTTGTTATGTGGAACTGTTTGTGTATAAACATACTTTGCAAACGTTTGAATGGTTTGAGCCAGCAGAGAAATGTGGATGGCGCAGAATGAAGAAAAAAAAAAAAAAAAGTGAGGGGAACAGTAATTTTTTGGTGTCGAGTAACAAATGCGGGTGAGAGGTTATGACTGATGAAAGCTGAGAAAGTGAGGCTGCAAGGGTAAGGGGTAGTGAAGGAGGTGGTAGCTTAGCTATGTGTGTCTTGGACTGTGTGGATGGGGGTTGGGGGTGGGAACAAGGGGTGGAAGTCCGATGGGATGTTCTCATAATCCACTCCCTCGCAAGCCTGTTACCTCATTGCAGAAAATCCCCAGAATGGTTTCCATTTCCAGGTTCTCACAGAGGACCGATAAGGGAAGGATGCAAGGGGGGGACCCCCTCACCCCGCCCACACAGAGCCCCCAGTGCCCCCATCAAGCCGCCTCATCTGCCAAGTTACAACATCCAGCTGTTCCACATTCCAGCCTTCACATCTCCCACGCCACATCACATTCAGAGACATTTTGCTAATCTTCGCGTTGTGAAGCCCGTTTGAAGAATTTGAACGTGACCGTCTGCAGCTCTGTGACCTGCAAGAAGTTACAGAGCCACCTGGGTTGCTCATTTCAATGACTCGATTGCATATGCAGCCACATAAGGTGAATTCCAGCAGAGGTTCACATCCTGCAGCTGCACATTTAACTCCAGAGGGAATATAAGTACAGCAATGCCTTAGGATATGAGTGGAAATCATTTTGTGACCTTGCTCGCAACTCAAAAACAGTCGTATCCTGAATCATCTATCCCCTTTGAAATGAATGAATCACAGGCAAAGTGCAGGCTGATCAAATGCATATTTTCTACGATGTGTTTTGCACTAGAGCCAGAAATGTTTTGAGTGCGATCGTGTTTATGTGTGTGTTACAAACACACACGTTGCGTTAGTCCCCAGACAAGCGTACCCAAGCTCTGGAGAAATGCTGTTGCCATGGTGATTGGTTGAGGTTACGGGTGTTTTCAGATTTTGAGACTCCCTTGCTGGTAATTTAGCACAGATGACTGCTCCTCTCCCGTTACACACGTCCTCAGTCTTTACCTCCGTTTCTCAGTTCATTGCAGAACAAACATCATGATAAGATCATGATGAATGTCTTCCACATTTGGCGTCCATATATAGCTGCAACACACTATCACGCAAGCTTAAGGATGGAAAGTGTTTCATTTATGTAAATTTACCAGGTCGTTTCTTTAACAGCAGTATACCAGTTTGCCAACAGGGGGCAGCAGCACAACGTCTACTCACATTGAACCGTCATCCAAAATACTGTACATACCAGCCCTGTCCTTTCTGGTTGCAGCTCACAGCTAATCAATATGGAAAGCCGTTTGAGCATTTATTCCATATTCTTGGCATCCATCTTAAGGTAGCTACAACTAGCATGCACTTTGTTCACACTAGCAGAACTACGGCACACTTATGGCCTGTTGCTATACAGCAAAAACGTAGTGTTAGATTATCACTGAGTGGTGTTAAATCT
The DNA here is from genome assembly GCF_051991245.1 of Festucalex cinctus. Taxonomy (NCBI): domain Eukaryota; kingdom Metazoa; phylum Chordata; class Actinopteri; order Syngnathiformes; family Syngnathidae; genus Festucalex; species Festucalex cinctus. Next base: position 15,092,603 of record NC_135412.1, read on the forward strand.
AACACTAGAAACTTTTCAATTATTATTATTTTTTTTTAAACACTTAACTAGTGTTGTTCCAACACTGTATAGTGTTGAAATCTACACTGGTAAACAGTGAGTAGTGTTGAAAGTAATTGGCACAAGTGTCAGTGTCAAAAATGTAACTCAAACTAACACTTCATTCTAGGGTTGTAACGATATCCAAATATCACGATACAATATCACGATATGAAGGTCACGATACAATAATTATCACGGTATTGTGGGGAGGTTGGTGATACAAAAAAAGTCACAATATTGTAAAAAAAATTGCTCATACTAAAAAAAAAAAAAGACAATATTGTGCTGCTGTACATTACAGCTATGCTCATAACAACCTAAAATCTCTAATAACACTTAATACTGAGGCACATACTTGCTAATGAAAGCACACATTGAGTTCTTCCACATATTGACTCGGTTCACATTCACGTCGCCCCCTTCATCTGACCATTAGCGTGGATTTTAAACATATAAGGGCCAAAACATGCCTTGTGAAAATTAAACTGCACTAAAAAAAAAAAAAAAAAAAAAAAAAAAAAAAAAAAAAAAAAAAACTTGCCACCAGATGGTGCTAGAACTGCACATATGGAAATCAACTTGACTTCTTTTTTTTTCTCTTTTTTTTTTTTAACAGTTGTGCTGCTATTAATATCGTGACATGACGATGACGATATATTGTGGCAGTTTTAATATCATGATATTGCTGTTATCGTTACATCCCTACTGGTAAAAGTACTTCATTTATATAGCATTTTTCCTCCTTACAAGGACCTCAAAACTCCTTTGGCTACTGATAACATGGCATCAGGAGCAACTTGAGGGTTCAGTATGTTGCTCAAGTATACATTGACATGCAACACACCTGGGATCGAACCCACACTCTCAGGAACAACCATTCTACCACTGAGCCACACTGCCCCAACAACAGTTTGTCCTTCACTGGAAATGAGGGTGTGGTGAATTTAACACCCAAGGTAGTGCTATTCAGTTTACACTTAGCTTCCACTCCAACACTTGAGGAAATTTACTCCGACAATTTTTTATCCTAACAGTGTCAGAATAACACTGCTTACACTAGGTTTAATCAAACATTAGAAATGTAGCACGAACAGATTGCGCTGTTAAACCCCATCTTGCAACTGGTGCCATACCAGTACACAATTAAACCCAGTAGAATGGGTGCACTAGTGGAACAACAGTGAGCTTTAATAACAATATTTTTTTTTTTACAATATTTACCCTACTAGAAACCAGTTAAAACTTACCGTGTACTAAACTACTGTGTTGCACTAGTAACACTAATAAGCTCAAGTACACGTCACTCACTATTATTCTACACTTCTTGCCAAGGATATTGAATAATTGCTCACACGTTTTACTGCTACTAGTACAGGTACTACTAGTCACATGACAAAATTCTACTGGTTAAAGGGATACTTCACTTATTTAGCCATTTTTGGCAGTCAAATATTAATATTTTGCCTATAATAAATGTGATATTTTCATTATTTTTCATGTACAATTAGTACCTTTATAAACACATTTTGTAACTTGCTGTCAACTGAAAATGACATCACAAGGGCTCAAGTAACCAATCACAGCTCACCTATTGGTTGCTATAATGGGCTAAATAAGTGAAGTATCCCTTTAACATTTAGCACAGATGTCAGTTGACCTTAGACTGTATAAGTACATTGAAAAAATGCTCAAGGCCGTTTACACTTTTATTCACCACACCAGAATTGAAAATACACATTTGATTCCATTCTGCTTGTGAGTGCACATTGTGAACATTATCATATGAGAGTACTGTAATACTCATCCAAGCACCAAACAAGTTGAGCTGTCGAGTCAATGCTGTTAGAGACTTGCTCTTGTCACGTGCCTGGAATTCCTCGAAACAAAGACGTGAAGTTTGTGCCGTTGGGCAACTCAGTTGAACTCAATACTGTGCTAACACTCCTCCGCCATTCATGTAAGACATGGCGCTCTTATAAAATAGGCAACACGGTGAGTGAGTAGATGCGTGAGGAATTCACTATGCTAACACTACATCTGTCTTATTTCATACACAACACATATTGGGTGTATTAAAATCCATCATTGCGTTACATAACTGTCAAGAATCAATTGAGTCAGTGAATGTTGATAACTTATTAACATCTTGATGAAGGGCCTCAAGAAGTAGAGACGTTTTAGGTTAGTTTGTAAGGTGGACAGAACGTCAAACCTAGTAGCCAATTAATAATAAGCCCATGTCGCAGTATGTATCCTCATGTTGACATATCCGTACTGCTATAAAAACACAAACTACAAATGTGCCATATAATCTTATGTTCTGACCATAAAAAGTAATGGCAAATGCAGCAAACACAGAGTAGAGTATCCTGGTGGGATCAGACTGAGATAAATGTCAACATTAAGGCATATTTGCGAGCGCTGTAATTACCTGGCAGAGATATTGATGGCTCACAACGTTATGTGCTACTGGCACCATTTACACCGTAAGCAGCTGCTATAATTCTATAGAAGGAGTCATTTAAGTCCACCAAAGATAAATGCTGTTCAGAACTTAAAGAGATCTATTGGCAAGATAGCAGCAGCAGCAGCAGCACAGCATAGCTAACATAAACAGTGCTACAATCGGATTGGGAATAATTGAAGAACGAGGGCAACTGGCCTATATGCCAGAAGGCTAAATGGGCACTAACAGCAAGATCGTAAAGAGTCGAGCAGCTAAAAGGCAACCACTATCCTTCGCAGCACTGCAGCTGGAAAACAAAACATGGCCAATCCATCAGAGAACATCTTGAGATGGCAGATGTGATAAGACGAAATGCAAGATGGAGAACAAAACACCCTTTCAACCCTAAATGTGAGCTCATCAACTCTGCTTCCTTCCGCTCTTTCTCTGTCATGGGCAAATAGCAGAAAACACTACTGCTGCATTTCTACCAGTCAGCATCTTTCAAATTCAATTCAGCTGCGAGAATGTGCAGCACCAAGTTCACTTAACAGCAAATACTTGGTTATAAGGCTATTTTTATTGTCTTTCCTGCTAAAATATAGTCCTGTACATCAATTTAAAAACATGCCTGCCTACGTTCTACTACAGTATATTGATAAATTGTGCAAAGGGAAAAGTGCATTTTCCTATGCTGGCCTCGGCAGCCTCAAATTTACCCTTCAGGCTCCCACATGTCCCAGAATGCCTTTCAAAGACAAACTAAACATGCGCACCAACTGCGTGTGTCTGAGTGTGGTGCACGTGTGTCTGTATTCTTGCTGGGAAGAACAAACAAGCCCCCGAGAGGGGAAAATCGAGGCAAACCGCAGATCCCAACCTGCAAAACCCCATTTGCACCTTCCAGCTGTATCGGATCTTTCGTGAAATCCTAAGTGGTGATGCATAGAACATCTGGAACAAGAACAAGAACAGGCACAGACTCACACGCAGGTACCAAAGCATTGCAGATGAGTGCTGGATTGGATTAAGATCATGTTTGGATTGCATTTGAGCAAAGCAAACAAAGCACGATTGGGACGATAAAGAGGATGTTTGGAGATATTCAGTCTAACACACTATGTAAGTGTTCGATAGACACCCAGAGAATACCCTCAAAATAGCAGGGAAAGCATACAACTCTACACAACAAAGGTTGGAGCTCAGACTCAAATCCATGACCTCTGAACTGTGATGCAAACAAATACGCCAACCCCTCATATACAATGCTGACGCATGCTCATTAGAATCAATGTAAATATTCATATACACATTGATGCCGCTCGATAAATATGGCATATTGTCAAAGTTTGTTTCTTTTAAGTAGTTCCAAAAGTTAAACTCAAAACTTGTGAATTGTTTTTCATTTGCTATAAGCTATACTCACCAAAATTATGTACACTAAAACTATGAACGACTTTCTTCTGTGTGTAGTGAATCTACAAGTATATACGTTTTATTTTTGAATAAGGAAAAAAAAAAAAAAGTTTCAATGTCATCAATACCCAAATTGTACACATGATGCACGTCATACACATTTGTATTGTTTTGCTCAAGAAAATATCATGCATGCAAGTGAAATTTACCTGTGTACTGGCTGTGTACCCTGTGGAGCCCCAATAGCAGGATGATGATGCTGAAGCAGGTCTGCAGGGTCAACCACCTGCTGCGTCCACACATTATTGCAGCCACTTCACCCCCAGAGAGAACAAAAGGGACTTCCTGTCAGAAAAGTGGGGGAGGACGTCCGATCATCCCCGGCTGACTGTTGAGCAGTTTCTGGGGAGAAATAAATCACAGAGAGGACAGCTTTTTCCCGACCCTGCGTCCGTCCAACCGATGCAGGTTGAGACGTAACAGTGTCAAGTTGAAAGTCGTATGACAACTTCCTTTACGTTCTTTTTTTTTTCCAAAGTAAAAGGTCCAATTGCCAGCGGCTGTCGCTGAAATGCAACGCTTGAAACGAAGACGATTTGAAAGTGGGGGGGCTGGCTCATAATAGGAAGCGTTTTTACACATACTGTTATAATGAAACTAAGATGTACTCTAAAGCTTACAGGTCAACTTATTTTTTTTATCTTTTCAACTTTTGAATGCACGGTCGAACGTTTCGTACTTTGTGCACAACTTGCTGCTCTCTGACAAGGATCTGAACCCCACAAAAATGGAAAACCTTTTCTTTTTAGGGTACCTTCAACTAGGCGGGTGCCATAAAGTCATTTTAAAAATTATTTTAAGATGATTGAAAATATATCTTCTTATATATATATATATATATATATATATATATATATATATATATATATATATATATATATATATATATATATATATATATATGTATATATATACACATACACACGCAGTAGTACCATCTTACAACATGTCAACATTTTCCTTACTTCATCACTTGACTAGTGTTAACTGTTCAGACATGTCTTCCAGTACAGTGCCTGTCTCAGGTCGAAGGTAAGGCTGCATTCTTTCCACAGAGAAAAGCTCTTGAAAGACATCTTGGGAAAATAAACATGCTGACGTCTTCACCATTCGAGTACCAGCAAACTCGCGAGTGAACTTTAACAAGGGAGGGGGCGCTGCAGGTAATTCATGGTTTTGCTTCCTTGCTGAACATATGCATCATCTTTTTAATTGAACGTCAGGTAGAAGGCAAACGGCGGTCTGAGCAGAAGATTGTTCAAACATGTCCTCTGTAAAAGCTAAAGAACACAAACATCCCCTTTAGCTCCGGCTCCTCATCTCCACTGTCAGTACCCTGTCTGCACACGTTAAGACCACTTTTCATTGCTGTCGTTTTTCACCTCAGGGCCTCAAGACAAAAATTACATTTACATTTATCTGTCTTCTGGCTGCCAGAGTGGTTTGTAGGCGCCATCTGTAAATAAGTTCTGCATGCATTTGCTCTGTCTGAGCATGCAACAAGACACGGAGCATTTGAAAACAAACCTTTCTTCCATTTGAATCTCAGAGAGATTAGACAAATGAGAACCAGAGCAATTTCATCCTTATATCTTTATTCTTTGTTCTCTGGATTTTACAAATATGAGACTCTTGCAAATCAACTTCAAATGTGCAACACAATGGCATCATGGACTGCCCTTCAGGTTCGACTCCCCTTGCTCGTTTCCCCATATCGCAAGCCTGACTCCTCCCCGCTTCTGAAAACAAGTCGTTGGATGTGATCTCCAAGGGAAGTTGAACAGTCTCTTTGGATGAGGCGGGCCACAACTGCTTCTTTTTAGAATGTCTCATCTTGCCATGTGGGTTTGGGGGAAAGCACAGATAATAAAGGCATGCAAGACTCACATACAGACCCACTGGAAGATTTTTCTTTTCTTTTTTTTTATATAGAAAATAAAGTTTCTGGCTTAAGTAATGAGGCCACTGCCAAGCGCATTTAAGATGATACACCCTTCAAACTGCTGACAACAGAGGTATCGGATGTAATGGTTAAAACCGTTTCAACACAACAGCCGTCTTTTCATATTCAATACATCTTGTTTGAAGGACATAATACGTCACTTTTATATTAGTTCTTCTACATCATTTCACTACAAATGCATGTTCTTTTGGTTAAAACAACTTCAAAAAGTGGAGGGGGGAAAAAAAACATCCCACTTGATCCAACTGCAACACATCTCAATATGGCACAAGTGTCTTCAAAATGATCTAAATGCATCATCACTGGTGCAAGAAAAAAAAAAAAAAAAGTCACACCAAACCTAAAAAATATGAAGACATAAATCATCACAATAGATCAATTTTTTTCCGTCAGGTTGAAACATGCCACTCTGAAAATCCTTCCAAAGAACTAAAACAAAAGAAAAATAATTCCCACCGCTTCAGAACACTGCAACTGAGCAGCTCCGAGCTGGAGGTCCACCTTGCCACTCGAGCTGATAAACTTCTGTTATTCCCCAGAGACGCTGCACATTGTGCAACTGAGGATTTGACCCCCTCACTTCTTTGGAAGGTCACGGGGCCGTCCATTAGCGTAAACTTAAAAGGACATACACATTTTCTGCTTTCTTTGAGTGACCCGCCTGCGTGTAGCCGTGTGTCAAATGAAGACACCGGATGTGCTTATCGTGACTGTTGGTGCAGCACTCCAACATGATCCGCAGCCCCTTCAAAACACCTGTTGCATGTTTGTCCGAGGAGAAATGTTCTCTCCGATGTGGCCTGTGTTCCCCTCAGCCCTTATGCCGAAGCTGCGACATGGAAATCTTCCTTCTCAGCAGCCCGGTTTGTCCGCACGCAAGAATCCAAATTAAATATTCAACTCTAAAATAAGGGCAATTTGGCTGAACAAATTCAAAGAAAATGCCTCGTCGTGTAACAAAAACTCTGCAAATCAACCAGCGGCCAGAAAAGAAAAAAAAACATGAAAGGAAAAGGTAGTGGTTGGTTAGGTGGAGAGGATAACTGGGCGTCGTCGGCTCTCGTCTGCATCCCATCCCAGAGGTGATCATGCTCTGTCTGTTCAAAGTCTTTGACCTTTAACCCTTGGCTCCCCCTCATTTCCCTCCTCTTCCCTACTGACTGCTTCTCTCCCTCATTGCACAGAGGAGGGTGGGGGGCTGTTTCTCAATCAGCGTAGTGCATGATGGATTCGACGTAGTTGCCTGGGAAGAGGCCCGTGGTTCCGTTCATCACGCCCTCGTACCAGCCGTCGTCGTTCTTCTTGATTACGTAGATAATGGCGCCCTCCTGGAAGGACAGCTCATCTTCTTTGTCCCGACTGTAGTCGTAGATAGCCACCACTGTGGGACAGTCCAAAGTGGGGAGGTTACCTTAGTCTGGAGTTTAGGTTAAACGAGGGATTATGAGATCTACCGTAAGAAATTATTTACTTTCATTTGACCTTCTGAGCTCACTTACTATTGTTTTTTTGGAACCGTTTCTATTGTGGACACTTTTGGCAAATTGAGAGCTCAATCCCATGAAAACCTTTTTTAGTTCTTGTTAATTACTTTATTGAAGCATACAGCTTATGTCTCCAATGAAACCCATTTTTAACCAACACCTAAGCCTTTTTGTGATTTATAACTTCCATCATTTATCAATTTTTTAGACACAGGAGGTATCCATGTAACATTCTTTGTTTACAAAAGGCGTGTTTGATGGCTCACTACACTCCAGTGGAGCAAGATTGATTTTCAGAAGAACCCTTTGCTTACCATTGAGAAGATTTTTTTGGGGGGAAGCTCCCTCTGCTGGCTGTAAGATGACAATAAAGGGGACCCCGCATACTTGCAGTTCAGCATCCGTAGATTTGCATAATCGTGGCTTTAAAATATAGACAATTATTTTGCACTTCCCTGACCCAAGCAAGTTGGCTTCGGTCAGGGAAGTAAAGCGTTTTCATTCTAAAATCAATTTGTGTTCAAAAGAGTGATACATTTGAACACTAAACTCCTTTCTGAAAAAAAGTCAGACGTCATTACCGCCGGACACTACTTTTCTGTTCGTTTGTATCACTGCGCGTCGCCCTGTAGGCAGTTGATAGACACGCTGCAGACAGCTGATCCGCGCGCCTTCCGCCTTCGAAAAGACAAACAACTTGTAGATTAGTGCGCGTCTATCAGCTGCATGCGGGGCGCCGCGCAGTGATACGAACGAACAGAAAAATAGTGCCTGATGGTAATGGCGTCTGACTTTTTTTCAGAAAGGAGTTTAGAACTCACTCACTCTTTTGAACACAAATTGTTTTTAGAAGAAAAACGCTTTATTTCCGTGACCCAAGCCAACTTGCCAGACTATTTTCCTCTCATCCAACACGGGACCAGAACTCGTGTCACAGAACGCTGTCAGGGGTAAGTCAGTGATGAGCGCACACACGGGAGGTGAGGATGAAATAGATTCATGTAAAAAAATCCGAACTATCCCTTTAACGGTAAAAGTAGTTCAAAACTATAAAGTTAATTAAAAAAAAAGAAAATAAAAAAATACCCTGTATTTGGCCACAATGACCATGAGCAAACAGAAAGTAAAATAAAATAAGGCCTGAGGGTTAATTGGTCTTAAAGTTATTGATATAACGTACTATAAATGCATTTGTTCATCCACCTATGCCAGTGATGTAAAGTGACAGGCAGAATGAAATTTGACAAAATGCTCCAACTAGATGGCAAAAAGTACAACAAAGTCATGTAAACACCAGTTGCCATTCATACAACTGAATTTGAAAGCTCATCTTAGCATTGTGTTCAACTAATCGGGCCCAGATTTCACATTGAAACAGAACATTTAAACCAGATCTTTTTTTTTTTTTTTTTTGTTGGTGTGCAATGATATTTTTCTAATGCAACCATGGCCAAATAAAGGTTGGAAAGCACTATGCAGGAAAAGCAGACCTTTCTCCAGGTAGCTTCGTGGCGCCCAGGGAGGGTCCTCCTCTGCGTACGGATCGCTATACTCCACCACCGCCGACTCCTCTTCTTCATCGTCATCCTCGTAGTCCTCCGGTGGGGGAGGTGGGGGTGTCGGGTCCTCGAAGACTGGCTCGTCTGCAAGGGGCGGCGGGGGTGGCACATCTGAGACTAGTTTGGGGGAAAAAATAAATAAAATTAGCAGTTACAATACTACAAAAAAAAAAGTATCACGTGAAATAAACATGAGCATTCCCATGCATTGGAGGAAAGGACGATCACATGCTGTTTTTCCCCTGCCAGGTCAAGGACATGCACAACTTGACAGGCTACTACAACTCAGATGTTCTAGTATACTGTTGTACCAAATAATGACAGTGAAAACACATCTGTGATTAGGCAGGTAGCGTTTGTGGTGGAAAAGGGGCTTTAACGTTCTATTGGTTATTCTATAAAAGAAAAAAAAATAACCAAGGATGACACCTACGGGTCATGCTGATTTCAACCAAGACTGAATACAACAGAATGGTTGTTGAAGGAAATACTAGTCACAACACTTTCCAGATACTGTAATGCAGAAAAGTTGCTTCGAGTCTAAAATTCCCCACAACAGCAGATGTAATGACGACTGCGTGAAAAGATGGAGGTCATGCAGAAGGTACTAGAACCACTTACTGGTCTCCTGAACACGAGCCACAAAGCCCATGAGGGGCAGCTGTGGGGTGATTTGCATGGAGGGGGGAGGGGGTGCGAGTGGGCCTGCAATTGCCAAAACAGTGTTCAAATACAGAGAAGGCGGGGGAAGGACCAGAAGACCATCAGGTCATTTCAACGTATTGGATGTATTTCATATTGAATAATTGATCTGTGTTGTGTTCGCCTACATATTCGCAATTCACGACTCGTGGACTCACACATCACAATTGTTTTCGTAATCTATTCTCCATTATTTGTTGAAAAACCTCACTTAGTCACAGTTTTTGTGCTCCAGCCAATATACAAGTATTGCTGTCGCGCCATTTTGTGTGATTTTCATGGAACTATGTTGAAATGCGTTGAGCTTCATGAAGTGCTCTGCCGCCACCTTGTGGCAATTAAAAACCCTTTGTAGAGGAGTGTCAACTATGGATTTTAGTGAGGGAACACTGTATTGACATAATAAACCATTAATACTGTGGTGTTTGTATGTAAAGGGTGAGAAGGATACAGTGCTGTTCAAGATGGCAGGAAAATGAAAAAAATTCATCAACAGAACTGAACCTCATTAGACATAAAATACTGTAAAATATCTAAAAGGTCTGAGTTTCTTGACCTTGAATCGAGGATGGCTCATTTTAACCAAACACTTTAAAAAAGGAACAAGGGTTGTACAATGCAACACAAATGCAAAATATTGTTTATACCTTGATTCTGGACAAAGTGCGGTCCACCGTTGAGCTGGTTCTGATTCGGCGCCGTGTTAGGCTGGCCGGTGACAGACGAGGGGCGCCGGTACGGCAGCGATCCTCCTACGTGAGCATTCTGGGTCGGCTGCACCGGGCGGTTCATGCTGTAGAACTGAGGCGCACCTGCAGGGATCGCCACCAAGAGGCAACGCAGCACATTACAAAGCCATTTGTTCAATTTTTGAAAAAGCTTCGGAGAAAAGCGCCACGTCAAAATAATTGCACAACACAAACACACACACACACAAAAAGAAAAGTACTCGCACAAGCACAGAAAGGCTGAATTCTCATGCGCGATACATCAGAACGACAAAACAGTTGCTGTGAAGGTTGAAAATATGCAGGGGGTGGTGGGAACAAAGGCAGCATTAATCAGACGTGCAATTCCAACGCATCTCCCAAATGCTCCCCAAAGCTTCTACTAATCATTCTCCTTCATGAGATGTGAGTTTTCTGATCATATTCACAGCTTCACAAGTCTGCGTATGGATCAGAAAACCAACTGCGATGATGGGTGGGTGGGCTTTCCACATTGGTTTACACTCACTCACCTTGTGCAGTGTTTCCATAAGTAGTGGGTCCTGTGCCAGTGGGGGCTGCTGAGGTAGGGAGCTGGGGAGGGGGCGGGGGTACATGCGGGATCTCAGCAGGTGGGGGTCCATCAAGGACGGGGGGTAAGGGACCAGGGGTGGTGGCAGTGTTGGGTGCGGGTTTAGTGGTGTTAGGTGGGGCAGGGGCTGAGGGAGTGTCGCGGTGGTAAAAAGGTGAGAGAAAGGAAGAAGAGGAGAAAAGAAAGGGTGAGGGAGAGGAGGAACGTTCGACAATCCTTCGGGAACATTCACACTCTCATCGAACCTTTAACCTCAAGAGTGTGCAGAAACCAGACAATAACTGTGAGCAGACAAACATGGGTCGTACCTGGGAAGGCAGTGGGCGGGGCTGGGGTGGGCACGGCGATGGGCACACCCACACTGCCGCTGCCGCTGTTCTCCCGGCTGCTGCTGCGACTGCTGCTGGGGTGGCTGCCTCCGCTGCTCCCGCTGCTGTTGTGGGGAGGAGGGGTCAGCAAAAGACGTCAAGACGCACGCAAGCAACAATCGTCATCCCACCCGCACGAACCATCACGGAGAAACAAGCTCCAGTCATGTCACAGATATCAGAAGCAGCCTAGCGAAAGACGCATGGCGGTGCCAGCACACAAAAAGACAAGACATGACGCGCTGGAATAGCAGGAAGCAGAGTTGCGGTGAGATGAGGATGGATGAAGATAGGAAAATATTCAAAACCTTTTTCGTTTTTTTTTTCCACTTCATTGCCATTGCTCTTGTCCTAAATTAAGGATTTCATCTTGGAGAGGATGCATTACACGTGTCTTGTTGTACTGGTGCTCACTATTTTGATATTACCCTCATTCCTGTAGAGGCTATGCCAGTCTGGGTATTCACCACGTGTTGAATAATTAGGAGACAGGGGTTTAAGCCAGGACTCCAAACAAGGACGATTCAGTGTTGGGTCAGGTTTAAGTGTAGGAGAAGCGTATAAAAGGGCAGGGGCGGGTAGCCCAACGGGGCCTGTGTTCTACACATATAGTGAGGCATGCTGGGAAGGGGGTTGGGGGTACCTGTACGTGCGGTTCCTCTGATTAACAGATGCATTGCGTGCTGGGCTCTGCAGGGTGTGCGCCATGTTGCGCGTCGGGCTTGAGACGTAGTCGTTAGGGACAACGGGAGGACGCACCGGCTCGAGCGTCCTATAGGGGGAGTGTCGCCTGTGAGAGGGTCAGGAGTTGGGGGTGGGTGGAGGGGGCATCCACAGAGAATTGTAGGAGAGGGGAAGGGGGGGAAGGGGGGGGGGGGGTAGAGTGGGGGAACAAACAAGTGCAAACTTAAAGAAAATGGGGAACGACAGGTGGAACATTGGGGCTGGCTGGGGTGAATCCACAGGTAGCAACAGCTGGGCGGAACCAATGCAGCATTATGCTGCCTGAAATAAATTCATTCTAAAGCTATTAAATATACGGGACCCCCCAAAAAAAATTTTGACAATATTTCTGCAGTCCCACTAGTTTAAATGTGGTATTCTGGTTAATATTGCTTTCGTGGAATATGAGTTAAGCATCAAAATCCAGCAGTTTTTTTTTTGTTTTTGTTTTTTAAATCAATATCAGAAGGCGGCCATTTTGCCACTTGCTGAGTGAAAATGACGTCACAATTGCTCAGGTCTCAAGTAACAACCAATCACAGCTCAGCTTCAGAAATCAGGTGAGCTGTGATTGGTCGTTGCCCGAGCCCTGAGCAACTGTGATGTCATCTTCAGTCGACAGCAAGTGGCAAAATGGCCACACCCTGAGATAGATTAAAAAAAGGGCTGGATTTTACTTCATAACTCATATTCCACAAATGTAACATTAATCAAAATGTCATGTTTAGACTAGTGAGGTCACATATAACATTATTTAAAAACATGTTTATGGTTGACTTCCCCTTTAACTCTTTTACCGCCAAAAAAAAAAAAAGTTTAATAACGGTTACTAAAATCACAATGTATGCCGCCATAAATGTTAATTGGAATCAACTACTTTTTTTTTTAAATCAATGGGACAATTTTGTGGACATATGGTAATTTTCTGCCTTTCTTTCTTCCCTTTTTGGACGCTTTACGCTTTTTGCCATTAATGTAAGGTCTAGTGGAGTGCTGCCTGGTCAATGGGGTTGTGAAATCAAAAACACCCACTAACTATGACCAGCAGATAGCAGCATTGTATCGCTTTTCAATGGGCTGCCGGCGTATGAAATTAAAATGAAACATGAACAATGAAATAGAACGTTTTCAAGGATGACGTGAATGATCAAAGCCTTTGTCCAGATTAAACTTAATTCACAGAGTGTTACTAAACCAAAAAATATTAGTGTCAAAGTCACTGTTGTGCACAAAACGTAGCTTTTCACAAAAGCTTCTTGTTTTGCTTTATTTTCGCTTGATCGTCGCTCAAAATTATCTATTCCCAAATGATGATTACTAAAGAAGGGAATAAAGTAGAAACATACTTTTTTTTTTCTAATGAAATAATGGAAGGCGATCTTTCATGTGGCCCCCACCATGTTCATGTAGTAATAGCACACAATATTCTGTTTGCCTTGAAAGATGAGTTAAAATGTTCAACATCAACTGGCACTGTCAGGGTTATTTTTTGGGATAACGCGTGGCAGTAAAAGAGTTGAACAGGAAAAAAAACAAAAAAACAACTAAAAACCCCTGTAAAATGGATAGTTAGCAGCTCAGGAGTAAAGGTTTTGTAATGGTAAAATGTTGCTATGAAGAATATGTGGCAGCCAGAGGTGGGCAAGCCAGTACTGAATGTAAATAAATAAATAAAAAAGAAAAAGAAGATGTCAGTCTTTAGCCAAAGACTGCAGCATTGGATCCATCATGGAGGTGTAGCTGTGGTTAACATGCTTCTTGCACAGACGAAGACCAAGACCACACTTTAGAAAGTCACTGAGCAGATGGGACACAGTCACTCACAAATCTAGCAGACAATTCTTAAGATCAGCCACACGCAGAAACACAGACAAAGACCGTGCCTGAGACTAGTCAGGAAGTGACAAGAACACAAGTGTTTTTCAGCTGAATGAGCGGATAACCCCTGGGATTAGACACACAATCGACAGTCCAGCACACACAACAAAAACAAGGTGAAAAGCTGCCGGTTCTAAAGCTTTTGTTTCAGAAGGCAAAATACGCTGTTCGGGTATACACAAGTCCAACCTGCACACACAACTTTGCTTTACGCATCTTTCTTTTGTTTCTCTTTTACTCTGTGGCAGAGCGAGCAGTAGCTGACTTGTTGACATCTTGTCATCTGTGTGGATCCCATGTGTGCAAGAACCTCAAATAAATAACAAATGCTTATCTTACGTACCCAAGAGTCCCTTTCCCACTCATTGGTGGGCTGGGCGGCTTCTGTGTTGGGGGGTTCGTGCGAGGGAGTCCACCTCCACCACCGGCTTTCATGCTCTGAGCGCTGGCCTACACAGAGAGGAAAGTGTTATGAAAAGGCAGACATTTCATTGTAGGAGAATTTCATAAACAATAACACTTTTTAAAGGAGTAGTTAGGAATTTTAAATATAACAACTTGACGTTTCTATTGATATAAAGTGACTGTTGAAATACAGTTCAGAGGATTGAAATTCGTCAAAATTTCCAGCTACTCCTTAAAAAGAAAATCCAAGTACTTCCACAGCAATTTCCAACAACAACAACAACAAAAGCAACATTCAAAAATCAAAACACCTTCCTTGTTTGAGGGGCTAGCTTAGAAAATCTTACCTTAAACCTTTGCAACCACTACGGTTGATTACAAAAGGTTTTAATAAGGTGAGCAGAGAGAAAGGAAGAGAAAGAAAATCAACAGATTAGTGCGCAATAGAAAAGAGGAAAATGACAGACCAAGAGTTATTTATTCCCTTTCAGAAGCCTTATTAAACTTAAATAAGCAGTTCAAATCATCATTATAAAAAAAATAAATAAGCAAGAACGAAAGAATGCCATGTTTCTCATTTCTAATCATTAAAAAAGAAAAAAAAAAAAAAAGCCCTTTATTGAAACTGAGTAACAAGTTGCTAAAGTCTGGACCAGAAGAAAGTAGTGGGGGCGGGGTCAAAAGCATAAGCATGCGTTTGAAAGACACTCAAAATAATAATACACCCTTTGATTTCTCTTTACCTTGACTCCATGGCCCATGTCATCCAACTGGCTGTAATCGATAGGCTTGCGGATGTAGCGCACGGGCCTCTCTGGATTGGCTGGGGCGATGATCTTGTGTGTGCGAGATGTGTTCTTGTTGGTGGTCAGGATGCCAATCTCCCGCCTGGCCACCTTCTCTTTGTGAATGTCCACCGTCTGAGCACATGAACACATTTTTTTACGCTGTTATAACTTGAAAAGTTCACTTGCTGCAAAGTGCAGTCAATGGAAATATATACAAAGAGCTGAGCTGTCCACTATTTTCTTCTTTAGAAGGAATCCTGGTTTACTTTTATATCGTACGGGCCGTTTTTCCCCTCTCTAAGCTGCCATCATGCTTTACATTTTGATAACGCACATGGCCGCGTGAAGCTCCGTGGCTTGTGTTGCCAAATAAGGTCTTTAGCCCTCAATATTTGAAGACTCATTTACACTGGGTTTAGTCACGTTTTCTTGTAAAATACTGAAATCCTAGCATTCTTGAACAAAAATAATAATAACTCACATTCACAAAAACATTCATCAAGCAAAGATACACTCCATTCAGTTCACGTTCACCCAAAATCTGAACGAGTTCATGAAGTTTCATTCATTTAACGTGTTCAGGTACAACACTGGTTATATTACGATAGTCGACAGTGGTTGAGTCTGGAATGTTGCGCACGCGGTCTGAATTTGCAAATAGTTACACGTCAGCAGCCCAGTGCCCACCTGAGAGATGTGGTTGATGGAAGACTCCATGCGGCGTAGCTGCGAGGCCTGGATGTCCAGCATCTGCAGGACATTGTTGGCCAGCGTGTTGATCAGGTAGGCCACGCTGGCCAGCGACTGAGTGGTGTAGTTCTTTGTTTCCTCCAGCGCTCGCTGCTTATCTGGAGACTAACAAGAAGCATGGCATGTAACATCTGAATTAATGTATACAATTGTATTGATATTAAATAACAAATTGGGGGCTTTTATTTTGAAACAATTCCAAAGACAGGAGCTTGTATCATCCACAAAACAGTTAAGAACACATGGGAGCGGTTATCAGGTGTATACTGTCTCACAACTAATAAAAGTTACCCTTTTACAGCACTTGGTATGTAGTCATATTTGGACATCATGTGATATGACCTGAAAACTTTGTACAACAACTATATATTTTATTATAACTTTACTTGTATAGCAAGTTCGCCTTTTTTTATTAGAACTTTAGATGGCTTAATGTCAGCCTTGTAAATCTGATTTAAGTTTAAAATATTATGTGGCGTGACCGTGTGACCAAGTATCATCTGGTGTGACCACTGTAGAAAGCTTTCAATGATAGACAAATGTCCTAAATTGTAAATAATAGTAAATAATGAGAAAGAATAAATAGATTGTATGTGTTTTTAAATTAAATTAACTGTGCTGGGTCTTTTAATATCCTTATCTGTCAATGACCCACCTAAGGTCTTCAATTAATCTACCATGCATGTTTTTTTTTGTGTGTTTTTGTTTTTAATTCGGGAGGAAGCCATAGAACATGCAAACGCCACATAGAAAGCCAAAGTAGACAGACAGACATTTTAACCACTCGACCTCCATGTTGCCCATGCATCAAGTTGCAATTATTAAACAATTAAACAATTAGAGAATTGTTTCTAAATATTACACGTTTGAAGATACTGTACTACTGAAAATGTGAAAAGAAAGAGCGGTGCAGTATTCGATTGTGATATAATTAAAAATGTTTCACCATTTCAATTATCCTGATTTTTAGGGTCTGGCCACAGCTGTACCCAGCGATGTGCTTGGCAGTTAATTCGTCCAACATGAATCCCCCCCTCCCAATAACATAAATTTGCAAATTACTGAGTTGTTATTACTTGGCCCATTTCTACCGCTACATCATACAGTTAGCTGACAGATGAGATGGATGTCGGCTTCAAGAATTTAAACAGGATAACGGACTCATCTGATAAGAGGTAACAAAAACATCCTTCTCAGAAAAATACGAAACACTTAACAGAGGAAGGTAAACATCATGGAACTGATCTTAGAACAGTGATGAAGGCATCAAGGGGAACTGGTTCCACTTCCTTACTGACACTGGGGGCAGCTATGTCAGTAGTATGAAGTGAAAGACAAAGCTGTCTGGAAGACGCCCACTGCCACGCTCCGGCCATGCTTCTCAACCCATACAAGTCTGAATGAAACGAGACCGTTATGTCATCGAGAGAAGTTGTCGAGAAGGAACTGATTCAAGGAGCAAACAGGAAGTTGAACAGAATGGCATAGACAGTCCTAGAAAGCTATAAAAATAAATAAATAAAAAACCAGAACAGCACTAGTCAGCAAGACAACCTTTCAGACCTGCTCTTCAAGTATTTAAATAAAAAAATCTTTTCAAAATCCCATTTTGGTAACACTAATCACTGTAACAAAATACCGTTTACTATTTGATTAATTGCCAAGCAGACTACAATTTAGATTACAGCCACATCATCAACAAATGGAGGTAAGAGGGTTAAACACATTTCTATACATACAAAAGGACGAAAATATCACAGGTGCCGCCATCCTAACTTGATTGTAAATGAATGTAATGAAAATGTACTGTGAAAATAGGCAACGTGACAACCCCCCAATGAGTCTCAGTGTTTGTGCACAAGATCATAAATCAGCCGACTGCCACGGCTACAACAGTATGTGGTGTAGATGCCCAAAGATTAATCTATCGTCTCGTCCTGTATCCACACTCGCTCATTTCGCAGATCCCAGTGATCAAATCAATCGATTTCTCCACGCGATTTAAAATGTAGCTGTCTGATGAGGCAGCTGCAAGCTATGTGGCTAAGGCGATATCCCACGGAGATCGTAAAAGTCACAACGGTGTTTGTACCGTGGTAATAACAGACATTTCGAGATTGGGTGCGTTATACAATCGCCGGGAGCACGAGACACAGCCCGTGAGTTGTATGAAGCCGCTCATTGTTTTTTTTGTTTTTTTGCCTTTATCGGAGCGTGGCTAACACCGCATCTCGTCGAAAGCACTAGCAACAGCTACCCGAGCAACGTTTGTGGTGCCCGCAATATACCCATCAACAAAACGTTTTCTCATACTGGAAAATACTTACCTGGACATAGTTGCTCTCACAATATTCGGCGACTCTTTCCAAATTAGTGAAACTATCCAGCAGAGCGCTGCGACCTGCTGGAATCTCCTCTTCCAAAAGCATTTGTAGCTCCGCCATTTTCACATCTTTAGCGGGGAAGCGTGGGCTCACTGGCGCCGCCACGGTTGCGTGCGGTACTGCAAGAATCCCTGGTTGATGGGGCGTGTGTGTGTGTTTCGGGAGGGGGGCGGGGTCAAGAGTAGTTTACAATATTCGGTCACGGGGGATACGGGGCGATGCCAGTGGGGGCCCTGTTTTATGTGTGCACATCCACTACAGTAGGGGACAGTGATACACTCATCGTTAGAGAGCTCCTCGGCCAAGGTTTATTTCAAACATTTTATAGCCAAATGATACTATTTATATTTTCAGCACAGAGTTGGGTGTGTGCTATTTTCTTCTTTTGAGGGAGGCATAACAAAAATGTAATAATTGAGAAGCACTGATTCACAGACTAACCTGCGATTGGCTGGCAACCAGTCCAGGGTGTACCCCGCCTCCTGCCCAGAGCCAGCTGAGGTAGGCTCCAGCACCCCCCGCGACCCTTGTGAGGAATATGCGGTCAAGAAAATGGATGGATGATTCACAATCACAGACATGTGGAAGGGGCATCTTACTGGGATTGAGGGGCATGCACTCGGAAAACTCCCATGCGCCACATCCACAAAGGGTTTTAAAGTTAGGATTCCAAATTGTTTTTTTTTAATATGGTTAGGTTTTCAAAGTGGGGTTAGTTTTTTGGAGGGGCATGTCTGTCGTTGACCGTAGATGAACGGACATTTTGAATGGGCATCCTGCTGTGATTGATGGACATAAAGTTACAAAATGTTACATAATGTTGCTATCTATTAGGGGTGTGAATTGCCTCGTACCTGACGATTCGATTCGTATCACGATTCACAGGTCACGATTCGATTCGATACCGATTAATCCCGATACGAATTTATAAGTCGATTGTTGCGATTTTTTTTCATTCAAATTTAGAAAATACTAATCAGTAAGCTTGTAGAGTGTAAGATTTATATGAAAATGTATTATTTATTTATCTGAAATTTCAGTCTTATACAGGTTGTAATCTGTTTCATGTTTAAACAGCATTAAAATAAAATATTAAGGCTTAATGTTCCGTTCATATAACATTCTTCCATGCTTAAGGTGTGAATCCTAAAAAAATAAATAAATAAATAAATAAAAAAAAATAAAAAAAAATCGATTTTGCCTATTATTGAATCGATTCGAGAATCGCGCGATGTAGTATCGCGATATATCGCCGAATCGATTTTTTTTTAACACCCCTACTATCTATCGTAAACATGGAGAGGAAAAGGTCAAAATAATCCGATGTGCAATTTCTGAATAAAAGTAAAAATGAGAAAGGAGTCTAGAATGTAAGTATGCATGAACACAGTTTTATTCTTAATCTCTCATGTAACATTTATTAGCCAAGATGCTTGATTTAGATACTTTTTTTTCCCACTTCTCACCTATTTATTAGCCTCTCACTAAAAGACCCTTGCTCACAAAAAGCAGTTTAAGCACAAGGCCCTTCATCTTATCTCATTCATCCATAAAGGAAACAATGTAAAGAGAGTGGTGAAATACGGACCACAGAGATTCAGTGGAGATGCAACTTTGTAAGTCAAGTTGAAAGCACTCACAAATAAACATTTGCCAACAGACTAATTTGAACTCCTCCTGCTAACGGTGATCCACGTTTCATCCTTTGGTGCTGAAACCAGCTCGGATTTGACCTCCAGGACTTGACCCTCCAATCGGTGAAGCCTCAGCTGCCGGACCAATGTACTGAGCAGGACAGTAGCTATCGTGTATGCAAATCTGTAAGGAAAATGTATCGTGAAACAAATTTAAGACCATTATTTGATGTACCTTTGTGTTTAATGGCGATGATGACCTGAGCTCAGGACATGTCTGATTTCCAGAGAAACCAAGCAGAGAGAAACTCTTTCTGGTTGACTCGTCCTCAAAACGATCCGGATCAAATCTGAGAGTTAATCAAAAGTGTGTTTAAAGCACTCCCAAACACACTCAGTTTGAAAGATTTTTTACCCTTCAAACAATGTACATCATTCGATTAAGCATGGAAAACCAACCTGCTTGCTGAGCTCCAGGTGTTGGAATCTTGCAGCACGACACCCAACGCATAGATCACCAGGGTCTGAAATATGACAACATATTACGTATTGTATGATATAAATCACTTTTTGTCTAGTGTTTGACTAAACAGGAAGTATCATGTATATACGAAAGTCGACTCAAATAACATGGCACAACGTTTTCACAATAATAAATAGAAGTGCAATTTGAAGCCACACCAAAATGTCACACTTTTCTACCTCCTACTTTGCACTTCCAGTGATGACATCAGGAAACCAAAACTGTACCTCTTTGGGGATGACATGCTGATCAACTTTTCCATCCAATTCCTGAAGTCGGGCAGCAATGGGAGTCAACTTTGCCGTTCTCACCGTCTCATTCAGCACCTGCTGGCAGTATCTTCCAAATGACAGATTTTTGCGTCAAAGTCCATTCAGGACACAAATCAAGAGCTAACAAATGAATTGTTGGTTTCATGACAATGAAAAGCTTACTTGAGCTGAGGAATCTTGTTGAAGGAAATAGGATCTGAACCCAAAACGTCTTCCAGCTCTTGATACAACTTATCCTGGACTTCTTCGGAGGCGGACAGGAAGTGAAGAACCCAGATACACACTGCCAAAGAGTTTGACCGTTTACTTGGGAGGGTGAAACGTGACTATTTGTTTGCATGACATGCAGTGAGGTGCAACACGCACAGTTGGCAGTGATGACGCATCCTGCCAAAGTGAACACCATACAGTCCTCCATGATCTGAAACAAACAACAACAAAACCTTGTGCAAATACTGTACACCAATCCTGTGTGCTTTATTTATAAAAAAGAAAAGAAAAAAAAAAGTCCTTGGATCAGTTCTCACCTGTCGCTCTGTGAGAGACGACTTAAGCAGCATGTCCACAAACACCATCTGCTTCTGACTGGCTTTTCTCTCCTTCGCCACAGACAGCAACACCGACTCCATCTCTAATAGAGGTAATATACACATCTATTTATACACATTGGCACATCCATCAGTCCATCCATCGAAGTCAATACATTGTACGGATAGACCGATTATCTTCCGGGCCAGTTATCGGTGCCGATATTTGGCATGTTGACAAATATTGGCATCGGATTTTTTACGAATCCGAAGGCCGATTAAAGCTGGAATCTCACCGAGAAGTGAATGCTTGCGAACGTATAGCTAATTTTGTGTTTTCATCGGGATTTGTAAGATGTTCACAGGCAGTTTGTACTTGTTGCAAAGACATTTCGAACATATTCAGACAATTTTTCACTGTCTGCGAAGATCTTTTGAACTCTGCCGAAAACCCAAAATTAGATACATTTCATTTTGCATACATTTGTCACTGCTGATACTGGGAAGTCCCAACACTTTTTAATTTATATAAAAAAAAAATAATAATAATAATAATAAAAAAATCAGAAATTGTTGACATTTTGAAAAACTTTATTTACAGTAGAAAACTATTTATTTATTTATTTATTTATTTATTTATTTATTTATTTATTCACTCACTGCAAACATGTCCCAACACATTTTAATTTATAAAAAAAATAATAATAAAAAAATACATTTAGAAATTATGTTGAAATTTTGAAAAACTTTATTTACAGTAGAAAACATTAGAAAACTTTATTTATTCACTGCAAACACTGGGAAGTCTTTTTTAATTCATATATATATATATATATATAAATATAAATAATAATAATAATAATAATAATAATAACAATAATAATAATAAAAATACATTTAGAAATTATGTTGAAATTTTGGAAAACTTTATTTACAGTAGAAAACTATTTACTTAGTTATGTACTTTCTCAGTTTTGAATTTAGCTTAACACATGCTGATGACCCTGGAAGTTCCCAACAATTTCTGTATATTTGTTTTAATTAAACAAAGATGTCTATTGTTTATATGTTTAATATTAAAAGAAAAGTTGCTTTTTTTACGTTATTATTTTCTCTTTTAGTGCAAATGAATATCGGCTTGAAATATCGGTTATCGGCCTCCTTGACAACTAATAATCGGTATCAGCATCGGCCCTGAAAAAAAAACATCGGTCTATCACTAATACATTGTCCTTATGTTTGAATGGTTGTTTGTCTATATGACCTCTGTGATTACGGGTAGCTGGCGACAAATCCAGCCGTTATCGCGAAACTCACCAAAAGTCAGCTGGGATAGACCCCAACTAGCTCTAACAAGGATAAAATATATAGAAAATCATCTTGGAGGGAGTGTTAATTTTCAAAAGTCTCCAATAATACCATAAAAAGTAACTAGCGGCTTTTTTCTACAAGCGTTGAGGCGTCTTATTCTCTAAATATAGAAACAAAATTTCTTATTATCAACACACACATAACCATAAACACGGTGTTAAAAATTGAAAGGGTATTGAAATTTCATCACTGTTAAACCCTTTCATCCCTGTTATCAACCTTAGCTTTGTTAATAGTGATGAATGTGAAGAGGCTTGGTTTCCTGCCACTTCACTTTAGTCCACCCCCTACGCTCCAAAAAAACAAAATTGAAGGCAGAAGTACAGTACAATACAATAAAACACTGACTCAGCTTTAACCAGATGCATGCAGATAAGGATTGCTGATTCAGAAGTGAGTCAGCACAGCTCAAATCAGTGTACATTCTCTTCTTCTTTCATTATTACTGTCAACTTATCCAGACTGATATGAGCACCCAGAGTAGGGAAGTGTGTGCACCTTTTTTCGTCAAAGTAGTTCTATGGTTGTTCAGGCATCTTTGCCATGACTAAGACCAAGAAGTGACAAGGCCTTACTGTACCTTAAATCCATTTATTTTTAGAACTCACTCAATTGACGGAATATCTAAAGCTTGTTCATACCTCAAATTTTGGCTTGCAACACAAAGCTAAGAAAATGTACTAAGTGATGGCTCGTAACTCGAAAAACTGATCAGTTGGGGCAGTCGCAAGTCAAGGTACCACTGTACTTGTATGCAACAGAATATTCCCCACTTACCTATTAAAATCATTTTTTGTTCCTGGAATTTCACAATCATAAGTCATCCGCTGCAGCGAAAATGTATATTTGTCAACTGGAATCAAATGCCGAATATATTTGCCAAGTTGTCAGTGTTGCTCAGGATGCGGTTATCTGTAAATTATTATTTTGCCATTTAAAGTCAAAAGCTTATTTTAGAGGGTGAGGTAATGACACGAAAGCAAAACAAAAAGTCTTGACATGTTTCTTTTGGCAAAAAAAGCCTGTTTTCTCCACTTTTTGGGCAGAAATCTGTGTTTTTGGTGAAATCAACCAATGTTGGAACTGATGACGCAAAAGCCAGAAATATACTTTTGTGCCAAACAAAGTCTACTCTTTCTTTTGGTAGGCTCGGTGATAAGATCACTCAAAATGTTCTAAAACATCTGACAAAATGTGAAACTTTACTTTGAATATGTCTGTAAGTGAATGAGTTAATCCAAACTAATGATAAATGTAAACAAATCAATGCTTTTGTAGGACGGCGCGAAAGAAATTGAAGACTGAGCGTCTGAGCCCCATGAGGATCAACAGTCGTAGTTGGAAAATGTTCACCTGTCGCATAATGTGTCTTCTTGCTGGAGCTCTTCTCTGGGGAGCCGTCCAAATAGCCTTTCCCAATTTCTGACCAGATCTGCCAGGGTGAAAACAACAACAACAACAAAACACATCTGCAGCATTACCAAAAGACACTCAAATTGTTTCTTTCTACTGTGGACTTAGATGTGGTTTAAGCTACATTTCGTACCGCGTCATGGTTCTTGTGGAAGGATATGACTTCGGCATCATCACCAAAGCGCTCGCCAAGGGCAAGCTGAGTGACGGTCTTCATGGAGAGACCCATCAGGTGGGCACATAGCGGTATGTGCTGAGCTTCTGGGAATGACACCCACTTCCCAACCAGCTCCTCGACTAACTGGCAGAGAAATGGGCAGAATTCTGGGTGAAAACCCATGAAAAGCGGTGAGTGAGATGTTTGAGCCTGCTCTGCCACACCTTGAGAATCAATGAGAAGTTTTTCTTTAGAGCGTCATTGATGGCGTTGTCATACATCTTCTTTCTAATGACAGCCTCATTGACCCCTCCGCTCGTCCCTGATTGGTAACCGAGTAACGACTTCAGCATCGTTTCAAATGAGTCAGCTGTGGAAAGCAGAGGAAACCCCAAAATGAAGGACAAAACACAACTCAGTTGTACTAATATGTTTTCACTTGTTGCACCTACTTGTGTGGTTTGGGTTGATGTGTTGTCGCAGCTGGTTCACGGAGCCCAGGCTTACCACGAGCCGCCGACCGAACCAGAACGACGCCACGGAGCCGAACTCCTCATGTAAAGCCACCAAGAATTCATGCAAACTGCCTCGGTTCACAATGTCTGGCAAGTTGCCATCTCTAATACGACAGCCAAACACACACATTCAATTATTTCAACGGTACTCAGAGATGTGAAAACATGAATTTGATTGACAATTGTTCATTAAAGTAGCAGAATAACGACAATGACATGCTAGTTGCTTACTTCTCGTCAGTGGGATTCAGACCTGGGATGTCAGAGGCTCTTCTGGATGACTGAAAACCACAAGCAATTAGACTCTCAATTATCATCACATCAACTCTTCATATACTATCTACAGCATGTATCAAAATGTAAACACAATAAAAGACATTGCACTTTATGTTCCAACTCAGGTTCCCAATTATGTTCATCATGTGCCCTTAGTCTAACTCTTTTTTTGTAATATATTACTGTGTTTATCTTGATATGACATGGCACGATTCTGTACATTTTTATCAACTTGTTTCAAACTTAAACTGAACCGTTGAACAGCATCCAAACAGGATTCCGTTCAGTCGATTGAGCTGTGATCTCAGTGTGGTGCCTCTAATTGTACTCAGGCTCCCTCTAGTGGTATGAAAAAGAATCACTCCCTGAATATAGTGTGTAACTTTAAATGTAATCTTACGAACTGTTTGTACTTAAACATTTATAAAAGTAAGTAGTTTACAATTACAATAATATTAAAAGTACTTTTTAGGAATAAAATCGTCTCTTGTTTTTGATGGTAGGCTAGATGCCTAATCTCTGCTAATGAATGATGCTTAAAGGTTGTGTTAAAGTTTTGAGAGCCGCCCTATGTACAATATTGCAAAAATAATTACTCCTCATTCAGAGTTGTGCGCAAACGAATTATAAAACGGGGGAGATTGCGCGAATAGTACAAGAACATGTTTTTGAGCTCGCGTTTCAATTCAAAGTGCGTGAGCAGAAGAGACACAGACTGAATGTGTTTTATGGTACGTTCGGATTAGGGGAAAGTTCAAATGATTGCCTTGGAGTTTTAAATTAGCAGTGTGTGCAAACAACGGACGGACAACAAGAGCCTCTTAGCAAACTTTCACAGTTTCAGCTAATTTGCGGCTAACTTACCGGGTACAAATACACAATCGCGCCAACCAAAACGACTATAAACGTCACGGCAAATATAGCAAAATCCAGCATGACTGCTCCCTACTATAAGCACTATTTTGGGGCACGATAGGCAATAATGCCGACGTGAAGTGCAATAGGACTCCACGTCAACAGATCCAGTCTCTCTGTGTTCGATTGGAAAAGTCAGAGAATTGCAACGTAAGGCATAACTAATCAATCTCAGACAGACTCGATGCACAAATAACGCCTTCACAAAAAAAAAAAAAAAAAAAAAATCATTTTAAGATTCATAATATAATGCACGGGCTAGTAAGTAGTTTAAACGATGTAATA
Source organism: Festucalex cinctus (assembly GCF_051991245.1). Lineage (NCBI taxonomy): Eukaryota > Metazoa > Chordata > Actinopteri > Syngnathiformes > Syngnathidae > Festucalex > Festucalex cinctus. Next base: position 15,118,758 of record NC_135412.1, read on the forward strand.
CAACACAATTCAATTATCTTTTTAAAAGTGTAAAGAGAAATACAGAATCAGTCAAAAGCATAGTAACACCTCATAAATATGTCCAAATATTTGATTCGACTACTCATCAGACAGTTTCCTAGGAAATGATTTGGTTCACAAACATTGATTACCAAAATGCTTACTGCTTCATTGCAATAAACAAAATAATGTGGATTAAAAAAATAAATAAATAAAAAATAAAAAATCTGCGCAGCTGTTCATTTGTGAGGTTTTTGTGACGAAAAAAAAAAAACATATCAAAAAAGATAAATCATCTCCAACCAACTGAAGCAAGAGACTCTTTTAAGGCTTAAAAATAAATATATAATTGGTATGGACTCTGCCTGGGCTATTCCAAAACCAATTTTCTTCTTGTGAAGCCATTATTTTGTTCATTTGGATGTATACACTTTATGTGTTGGCCTCTTAACAACCTCCCTGACCAGTTTCCTTCCCATATTTTAATCACTTCCAAAGAGAGGGACATCCACTTGGTCGTGTTGCTGTCGCGACTTTATTTGAAGTTAATCAGAGGCACTTTAAAAGGCTGAGGGTGATGGTTTAGATTTAACACGAGTTTGTGTGTGAGTCAAAAGAAAAGCACTTTTACAAAGCAAGAACACAAAAAACACGTACAACACATTCATATTTATTTCTATATACCGTACATATAAAAAGAGAATAAAAGTGCAAAAATGACAAAAGTTGCACAGGATCAGTCTGTGATAGTCAGGCGCTCATTTCTGATTTGTTGTCTACCTTGGGGGACTCAATTTGCATGGAAATCAGATAGTCTGAAGAAGAGAACAGAATAGAATGAGACAAATCCATCAAATATTATCACTTGATCTCATTTTTCATACTTTCAGTGTAGTCCGTCTCAGATCTGACAGAGATGAAGAACCAGGCCAGGCCCACCAACAGCGCCACAACAAGGTTGACTGTCACCCAAGAGTGGAGAATTTGATGGTCGGACCCTGGTAACCTTGAGGGGAATGAGATAATTAGCATAAGAGACAAATTTGAAAATGTTGCAACTAAAGATACCTCACCATAATGTTGCGTTGGGATCTGGGTAGAGGTTGATGCGATCACTTGTCATTTGCTGGCTGAGGGACAGAACCAACGCTGAGAAATACACTGCAGTGTTGAATGGAACCAGAAGGTAGAAAAGTCACTTACAAAAAAATTGCGAATACGAAACAAAACAGCAGTTGAGGGGAAAATAAATACTCACAGAATGAAGCAAGAGCCACTGGGTCCAGTGTGACCAGCTCCTGCAGCGCCATGGAGCTCTTCGCCAGATTTACTCTATAACGAATGTTTACAATTGTTCTTATTTCTGTCAATTTTATATTACATTTTGTAAATAATACAACAATTTGCTCCCTTGTCAAAAAAAAATGATGTCATCTGTTAGAATACAAAAACAAAAAGTGTTGAATCTAGAATAAAACCCACTTTACCTAAATTGTATGATATAAAGCTGTAAATAACAAGGAATTTTTAAAATGTAGTTTTCATAGGTTTCAATTGGCCAAAAGTGGCCACGATAAAGCTACATGATACGAGTTGATGTAAACAAATTATTGTTGACCTATTTAAAAAGCTGAAGTTGGAAATGACTTTCAAATGGCCTGCATGGACGAGAATGGCAAAACGGGCCTTTGCACCTGTCAAAAGCAGCCACGGTGCTGATGGCCAGCAGCATGTAAAGAAGAGACTGCGACGGGTAAGCCAGGCAGTGGTACTGCTCCAGCAGGTTGGACAAAGCTGTGAGATGCCGCCCAGCTAACACGAACACCACAACGACGTTCCACACTGCAAATCCTGCCAGGAAGCCGTGACAGTATAGAGCGAAAATCCTAAATCAGACAAACAAGAATGATATGTTGGGGTCACACTTGAGACGCGAAGGTAAGAGGGGCAAAGTGGTTAGCGAATTCCATGTGTGTGGAAGGCAAAAAAAACAAAACAAGGATGCCGTGCACAACATCCTATCTGGGAATAACCTTTCACAGGTACAAATAGTTTTTTAACAGTCTGATTGTCTCTCTGTGTGTACCAGGCCTACAGAATGCCGGACGCCAGATTTGACTCCCGAACCCAGAACTGTGAGACAAAAGTGCTACCAGGTACCACAGGTAGCAATTATAACTACACAATACAATTTAGTTTCACCTGAAGTTCTTGTGCACCGAGATAGAAACATCTCTGGTGGTCCAGCGAGGTTCCATGGGCTGGAAATCGTTCAGCTTTTCCATCTGGTCACTGGTCTTCCTCCAGTCTGACGGGTCTGCTGCCTGGAAGCGCTCTGGATAGTAGACAGATGCACAATCAGCAGTGGTGGCAGGTCAAGTCAAGTCAAGTCAAGTCAAGTCAAGTCACCAGGGTTAAAATAGTTGTGGAATTTTCATTTGTAGTAAGATTTTTTTTTTTTTTTTTTTTTTTTTTTTTTTAATGTACCGGTAGTCAGTTTTAATTAGTTTTTAGATCGGATTTGTTAGTTTTTTTTTTTTTTACTTTTTCCAAATATTTTTTTGATTTTATCAGTGTTTTTTTCCCCTCAAATTGCAAGATTTAAAAAAACAAAAACAAAACATCATACTGAGTAGTTTGTAGTAAAAAAATCAACAACAATATTTAAAAAACAACAACTATGTATCCACTAAATCAAATATAAGTACTAACAGTCCACAGACTTTGAATTACAATAAGTACAGTGCATGATACTGTTTCTCAAGTTAGATGCATCTCAACCTTAAGGTCTAAACTTGGATAGCTTTCCTTCCTTTGCTTGCCAAGTTGCCAACTTCTAAAGTAGATTTTTGTCTTGAATTCCAGATAAGAAATATTAAATCCAGTTGTCCAGTGTGTACTATACTTTTTATATATGTAGCAAAAGAGGAGCAACACATCGGACAGTGTTGTCTTTTTTTTACAAGTGTCTGTACAGTGGACAGTATTTGCTACTATATTCTAACAGTGGGGGTATGGCCCATAAATACCGCTAGCTAAAACTGACCCATGAAAAAAACCCTCTCCTTACAAATATTTAAAACTCATTCACTGCCAGCCATTTTAGAAAATTTTAAAATTTTCAATACTCACGTGATATTACATTCAATAATTATATATAAACCGAATCGACCAAATAACAGAATAGACTCCCTACTTTTTGCCCCGTCCCGTTCTTTTATAATTGGCAGTCGAAAAATGTAGGTTTGCCAAAATACAGCCATTTCTCCCATGGACCCTCAAACTGTGTTTATTTGGTATAAAATGGGGCAATTATGTCATCTACCGGTGGTTGGGCATCAGTAAAGTTGTTTCCAAGTTTGATATTTACAGTGGAGCATAATCAGATTCGCCCCCATTTAGCACCGCTCTAAAAAATACAGTTGACAAATATACTTGTCAAAGGCAGTGAATGAGTTAAAAAAAAATATTGAAAAAGAAAATGTGCAAATAAGTGAAACTGCAGGTGCCGAACCATGAGTATGCACTGCTCCACTGTACTTCTACTTGAGTATAGAATGTCTAAAAGCTCGTCCATTACTCACTGTTCCGCTCTACAAAGACTTTTCCCATGGGCTGACTCTGTCCTTGTGGGGCCGAGAACAGGGAATGCTGCGGTATACGAGCCGTCATGTCTGTGATGATGTCATCCTCTTCGACATCCAATTCATCAGGAATTGAGGATTCCACAAGTTTTGACTTCCTGAAATGATGGAAACAAAGTGGATCACATATACAACACTCATCCAAATTCAAACAAATTAAGAAGTTTCTTACTTCTTCTTTTTGGGTTTTTTAACTAGTTCTTCGTCGGTGGTCTGATCCACTGCATCTCCGTTCACCAGGTCAGCTTGGTCATCTTCAAGATCTCAAAAGTGGAAACAAAAACATGAGCTCGTCATCTGCGGTTTGCAGGCTGGTATCCCATTGTTGTGCTTTAATCTGGATTTACAAGGTTACAGGTTACAACAACCTGTAGTTGTTGTCTTTTTCTTCTTCTTCCTCCTCTGAGGGGGTGCGTCTGTCATCGGTTCAAGTGAAAGATGGTCACTGATCTCAGAGGTCCTTCTGCTGCTCCGGCCTTCCATCTCCATTCCATGTTCTATATGCATAACAGTTAAATGTGATCGAATGCGCATGGGTTGATGTTCAATAATTTCCACTTATTGTGCGCACCTTCTGTGTCAGCCACGCCATTTGTCTCTTTTCTCACCCTTTTCTTCTTAGGCTTGGGCACCTCTGTTACATCAGCATAGTTCAGGCTTATGCTTTCATTAAAATTGTCAATTATTTAATTTCTGTCAATTCCTTACTCACCAGTTGAGTCTTCACTTCAGTGTTCACGTGAGAGAAAAGACAGGACCAAGTTGGTCAAAGTAACACAAAAACTTTTTTCTTAGTTTTGAAGAAACGGCCTTGCCTACCTTGGCTCTGTGGGGAGTGCCCTTTGACCTCGCTAAAGAAAGAGAGAGAACCACAGGTTACAAATGTGTATACTGCTGCAGCAGATGGGAGAACAAGAAAATGAGAACTTCACCGGCATCTTTCTGGCCATTCCACACAAGAATCAGGCAAGAGTGGAGTGAAGCTGTACATTACGTCCTGTTTTTAAATCCGTGGCTAAATCTGTGGTCAAGCATCTGCCATGAGTAGATTACTAAGGGCACACGTCAAAACCTATCCTACTCTGAGTGAGTGAGTGTGGGTTAATGTATAGTAAAAGAAGTCACTACTCTCTTACAAGAGTCAGCAGGTCAAATGTGATTTTGAGCCTTCTACTTTATAATAATGCACATTATTAATGCGGTGGCAGTGGCTGATCTGGGCAGACAATAGATCATCTTTAAGGACTTGGGATACGGAAACATAAGGTCATGATTTGAGTCCTGTTGATTACGTAAAAACAAAAACCAGCAACTAGCTGTTGCAAAGATGTGATTCCACTTCCTGACTGCAGTAGTGTCAAGATGCCTGACATCCATCTTTCTGCATGTGCATGAGCGGGCTAAAAAATATATATGCAGTACAGTATAAATTAAATGTTAAATTGAAAGATTATCCATCCATCCATTTTCTTGACCACTTATTCCTCACAAGGGTCGCGGGGGTGCTGGCGCCTATCTCAGCTGGCTCTGGGCAGTAGGCGGGGGACACCCTGGACTGGTTGCCAGCCAATCACAGGGCACACAGAGACAAACAACCATCCACACTCACAAGGACACCTAGTGACAATTCGGAGCACCCAATTAACCTGTCATGCATGTCTTTGGAATGTGGGAGGAGAAAGGAGTACCCGGAGAAGACCCACGCGGGCACGGGGAGAACATGCAAACTCCACCCAGGAAGGCCGGAGCCTGGACTCGAACCGGAGTCCTCAGAACTGGGAGGCGGATGTGCTAACCAGTCGTGCCACCCCATGAAAGATTACTTAATTATAATTAATGGTCAATCAAAAACAATGATTTTTGTTTTTGTTTTGTTTTTTTAAAGAAGAAAACTAAGCAAGCGCATCTGTTTAGTACATCTGAGAGGGGTTTTTTTTTTTGAAGAAGAAGAAGAAGAATGTTACTGTGAAAATATGGGAATTATTGGGATGTGATAAATGCAGTATGGCCCAAGATATCCTAAATGAGTTGAATGCATTGAAGTTGGTAACTTGGTATTGTTACTAGTTTGAATCGGTCAAGAAATGTGGATGCTGGTGAGTAAAATTAAAAATGAAATATGTATTGTATAGTAGTCATTTATTTTTTAAAAACAATGTTTTCAGGTTTTGTTTTTTTGTGTGTGTGGAAAATAGTTCCCAAGATCGTCTAAATAAGCTGAACAGAATTTTGAATGGGAAAGACGTGCAGCATTTTTGGTGACCATTTCATTCACCTGAATGTTTTTTTTTTTTTTTTGGGGGGGGGGATGTGGAATTTTGAGAAAACTGTGAATTTTGGGAATGTGAAAACTTGACAAGTAATCTCCACCATGCCCTGAATAAGGTATGTTGAAGGTGCAATGGTAAGTGTAAAGAGCAGAATAGCAAAAATAAGCCAAATGTAAATTTACATATTTTCTTTTTTCCTATGTAAATAATATATAATGAATTTAAAAAAATCCAGAACATACTACAAAAACATTTAGACAAACACACTATACATATAATTTATAACGTATACTATAATATAATATAATATAATATAATATAATATAACGTATAACGTCAGGCAAAAGAAGCACAGTAAATATAAATAGTTGCAAGGCGTACAACTGCAAGCAAATAGAAAGTATGTCCAGATTGAATGAAGACGACTTAGTGGTTTTGAAGTAAATATTATTGCGACTGACCTGCGGCAGAGGCGGGAGCGCCCTTGGTCGCACTGTCTGCAAAGGTAAACAGAACAAGCATCACGTCAAGTTTACGTATCTACCGTTATGTTTACTATTTTGTAAATATAGCTTGTCAGCTACCTTGCTTGCACATATTAACCTAAAAAACAACCATTGTCGCTTCAGCATGCACTCAATCCAAACTGCTACTGAGGTAAACGTTCGTTACCTTGGAGAGCCCTTTGTCCATATTCCGTAGAAAATTTCCTGAATAAACTTTTTTTTTTTTTTTTTTAATTCATGATCAGCTCGTGCCTTTAATAGCCAGAACACTTCGAAAGTCTTGCTTGACGTATTTCTTTCTTCAGTTTATTTCGGCTGCTGCGGTAGCTATCGAACAGGAACTCCCCATGACCAGTGGAACAACGAGCTTCCGGTGTCGTCAAAATAAAAGCTCACAAAAGCCAGTGGAACTCAACAGTTTTATTCTTGTCACAAATATGTCATCGTTTCAATAAACCAAATCGGCAACGCAGCGACACAATTGAATCTTCACAACAATGTAAACAAGTTTTGATCAACATTTTTTAGGTGTATTGCATACAGTGACCCATTTTAAAATACAATGTGGACAAAAAATATCAAATAACGACCTCACAGACTAAATTGTAAACATTTAACAGAATAAGCCATGATTTTATTGTAGGTAAACGTGAGAGAAGACAGGGCAATATCTTATTGGGGCGACAACATACAGGCAATTATTCTGCATGCATAGCAGACACGAATTTGGCAGCATGTCTGTCAGTTTTGGTTCTGGGTTCAAATATTAGTTCTGGCCTTCCTCTGTGGCGTTTGCATGTTCTCCCTATGCTTGTGTGGTTTTTCTCCGGGTACTCCTGCTTTAATGACAGTTTCGGTGAAGATTAAATTAACCACAGGTGTGAACATCGATATAGTGTGGCTGGCCATCAAGGCAGGGTGAAACCCACCTCTTGCTCTAAAGTCAACTGGGATAGGCTCTTTACCATGTGCTGATCCGAAAAACACATTTCATAGTAAATTTAAATTGCTACCATGATAACAGGGGCTACATTTTTCTTTTTCATAAAACTCTTACAATTTTGTCTACGAGTCTGCGGTGGGCCGTATCCAGCTGGTGGGGACCCACTGTGGTTCATCTTGCGCTTTCCTAACTGCGGTCAGCAACTGGTTGCAGGACTCCTGCAAGTCGTTGTTGACGATCACGTAATCAAAGAACTGTGAGTAGTGGGACTCAATCTTCCGGGCAGCCTCCTCCATCTCCTGGAAGTCTTCGTCCTATTGGATGGAAGTCACATCATATCACAATATTGCAGCTCTGTCCTGTTAACATCTTGTACACGTCACCATACACGATCACATGCGCTCACTTTGAAGGGGCGGTTGACGTAGTAGTCGGTGGTTATGTGTGAGTCCTTCCTCGTCTCTCTTAGTTGCTCCAGCGGCGGAGGCTTCACATATACGATAAAAGCCTGTAGGTCATGTGTTCTAACAGCCTGAATAGCCTAAATATGGTAAAGGCACATCCATACTGTATTGAGTTGAGAAAAGTATTCACGGTTTTGTATTGTATGTAAGTATGGCTATCGACTCACATTTGGTTCAATATCAATAACGCAGATCTTCCCACTGTTTAAAACTTCCCTCACAGCTTCTCTGCTGGTGCCATAAAAATTTCCTTTATACTCACCATACTCCAAGAATCTGCAGGGCATTTTGAGGACAAAAACAAGAACAGACAGTTAGGACTTCCTCTTCCAATCCGCGTAACCGGAAAAGGAAACTACTAAAGCTTTTTAGCACATTTTAAGGTTCCTATCAACACAGTATCATAACCAATTATTAGAGTTATTAGTGGAGTTGAACTCATTTTCTCCCAATAACGTGTAAATACTTTTTTGTTTTTTGTTTTTTGTTTTTTTATGTGTCCCAAAGACGTATTTATACGAGTTTTTTTTGTTTTTGTTTTTTTTATGCTAGAGCATACAGAAGGCTTTGATGCAGCCTCTCAACAGCAAAGAATGGTTGCAGAAATGGTAGTTATTACACAAGCGGCCAGCAGAGCAAAGGCCATGTTGAAAAAAAGCTCAATTACTCACAATTCTAAATATGTTGGTGAAAACTGATGAAAATTAGCTCTCTTCTAATGCTAATTGCTGCAAAACGGAAACAGATAAAAACATACTTTTTTTTCCTGATGAAAGAAGAGACTTTAATCTTTCTTTTGAAAGGTTCCATGCTTTTATAGCAATAGAACACAATATTCTGTGGTCCTTGCAAAATCAGTCAAAATTGAGTGAAACAGCCGGGAGCGAACGGGATTGCGTCTGTCAAAATGGCTGGGAGTGAATGAATTAAATAAGATGCAGTCGCACCTGCTTTTGTGCACCATGTTGTTAAAGACCTCTCGGCAGGTGAAGTGATATTCTCTGCCAGGTTCCTCATATCCTTTGGGTGCTCTTGTTGTGTCTGGCACAGGGAAATGCAAAGTATTGACATTTCGGTTGTAGTGTACAAATTAGATTTTTTTTTTTTCCAGGGCTTTAACTGTATCTTATAATAAAATGTGGTTATGGTAGTCACATACAAGGTACCGCTCCTTGGAATGTGTTCGGATTCATCTCAATCAAGCGCCTGCGAAGTTCATTCACACCCACACCCGATGGGCCTGTAACAGAAGACTGTCACATCTTCCAACACTTCACCCAAAACATTTGATAAGTCACGTACCTAATAGAGCAATAAGCCGGTGCACATCATTGGAACTGCGTTGGTAGCGCACCACCTCCTCATAGGCACAGATGAGGGCACTGTAGCAGTTATTGGAACATTTGGTGGGGCAGGACATTTGGGCGACGCTGTGAAAGCGTCTGCGACATAGACGCAAGCTGTGCCTGAAGCCAGCTGAGGATTAAAAAAAAATCTTACAGTTGAAAATTGTTCTATATCTAATGATGGATTATGTAATATTAAAATGCAGATGAAAACTTGATGACACACCGAGGTAGACTCCGGCAACGTTGCTGCTGAAATCATCCTCTTCTTTGTAGACAGGAAATTCAAAGGGGAAGCAAAATGAAATATAGAATGAGTACAGAAATTTACGATTTATACAAGAATAGTGCAGGTCACATTATATGTTTAGCATGTCCCAATTAAGAACCCTGCTGAGAATCAAAATGTAAAAAACTTCAACATAAAGTGTATAAATGCTCAGAGGGAAGGTTGAAAAGTACTGAAAAAAAAAAAGAATCCTCCAATTTCATTCATGTATTTTATCAGGCATCCCATGAATTTAATCACACGAGATCAACTGATCCTTTTAGATGTGAATTCATGTCACACTTGTGGTCCTCTTAAATTTAATCTCACCGACTCTGAGCTCGTCTGATGTTCCGCATCAGAAAGCATGCGAAAACAACCGAGAGGTAAAAGATTATTATCCCGAGGAAAAGGATGTGACACGTTACATACATCAGAACAGATTAATTAAACAAAGACTTACCTACCAGATTCAAAAGCCTCCTCATCTGCCAAGGAGAGAAAAGAAACACACAGTTGAGTTATTCACCACTGAGTTTGACCGCACATGCACTGTGTGAACATTCACCTGCTTCAACACATTTGTCATCAATGGCCATTAGGTCCTCCTCTGTGGGGAGAAAATGGAAATAAAGACAGCATGCATGAAATGACAAATGTGAAATGTTACATTTTTAGTGGTAACTGAGCAGTACCTTCCTCCACTGTGCTCACTTCAGCAAAGCAAGGGAGTGAAGAGAAAATTACATACGTTTAGTATGCAGTCACATGAGGCCTCATTTCTTACATTTAATCATTCTTCTTGCACATAGTGTTGACAACAGGTATAAAAATGATGGAGACCGCCGAAGATGCGAGTAAACATTACTGAGTTACAAAAAGAAATCTATCATTCCAGTCATTTTGAGGATGTTTTGTTTGCCTTAACTCATCCCGGGTGTGTGTGGCACTTGTTTGTACTTAACTGCCCATCCTGCATGATATCAGGTTTAAAACTTGGACAGGGGAGCGGCTCGCACCAATTCACAAAGTATGCTGAAAAGACTCAGATGCAAGGAATGCAGAGTTGAAAAGATTATTTTTCATAGGTGATATGGCATGACTCCTTCTTGTGATTGGCTCTAGGTCAACACTTATAGGGGCACAGAAAAGAATCACTTTTCATCTTCACTTGTTTTATTCAGAGGTTTTCGTATTTTTTTTCTCAATGAAAGGACATGTATAATTGTGGGAATGCTGAAACATCCCCACGTTATTGTGATTTTAATTCTCCACACTTTTTTGCCGCGTAACAACTCCCACATAATACTTCCAGTTTACAATGTTCAAATTTCAATTAGCTTAAAAAAAAGTCACACCTCCCGGTGTACATATCGTCTGATTCCACATTACTTACAGTATTTTCACAATTTCACTTGTCATATCAACTTTTCCCACATTCAATTTCAATGGAACAGACATTGAACTTTTTCTAAGTATCACTTTACATGACCACATCCATACATATAATTTATCATTAGCAGGTGTCTTACACTGCTCGGTTGCAAAGTTGGTAAAGTGCATTGTCCAGTAGCCAGGAGGTCATAATTTCATAATTTATGTCTCAATTTACTTCATAAGCATTCCACATGCATTCAAATCTTAGCATTTAGCTATTAGCATTAAGCTTTCTCCAGATATTGCACTTAGTCTAGTTTATATAAGTACTTTGCACTTAATTTGGCCAAAGAATATTCATCAAAAATAGTTCAGCCTGATACAAGTAAGTGACCAAAGAACAATGACAAAACCTAAGCTAAAGCATAACTAAATGAAAACAGGTGAACTCACGTATGTGCATACAGGTGTGCAGCTGATAAGGCAACAAGTCCCTCTGCTTCCTGTAACATCACGCACATCTACATCTTAGTACTGGTGATTCTACTACTATTCTACCACGTGAGACGGCAGAAGGCCGAACTGACCGTTTGAGCAGGTCGTTGGAGGGGATAAGGCCTGCGCAAGCCGCGTTGCCAGGCAGTTTCTTGGCCTGCCACCACAGAGCGTCTGTCTGGTCTACGATCTCCAGAACGTCGCCTTTCCTGAAGCTCACGCCAGCGTCTGTGCAGGGGATGGCGGGATCTTGATAAGGGTTGTAGTCCACCATAGCGCGCACGTACAGCTGATGTGTAAACAAGACGGTTTGGAAAAGTTAGGAAGTGGGAAGAGAGCAGGGTTATCAGAATTTTGGATTTGTCATTGTTGCTTTGATTTCAATTTGACCTTTTCTTTGTTTATTTTTAACTACTTTTTAGAGCAAGTTTTTTTTTAGTTTATTTTTTCAAGAAATGTTAGTTTTTATTAGATAATTTATTTATTTTTTTAAATATATGGAGTGTTTGTTGAGTACAAGTTCAAAAAAGGTCCAAGTATTATGCAATAAAATGAACTATAGTTTTTAAATGACTGTTTTGATCCTCCTACTTCTGCATTGACGTATTGCAGAGCCGAAATAAGTAGTACATTTAAAATGAAGCCTGGAAGCTTGTGTATTATATTAGCTGACAGAGATGAAAATGCAATGTAATTAGGCTTATAAATAGTTTTAGTTGGCTTTATGCTTACTTGTGGAATTTAAGATGTAATTTCAGTTAGTTTTAACTTTTTTTTAAAAGCATTTTTATTGTTATTTTATTGATTCCCCCCCCTCCCTTTTAATTGTAGTTTTATTTTGTTAATTTCCTTAAAGGCCCATGACAGCATTCAGTTTTTGCACATTTGTGACCCCTCTGGCGAAACACGGAATTGACACCAGTGACTTTTTTTTTTTTTTTTTTAAACTTGATTCAATACTTTTCACTTACAAACAATAATCAAGTACTTTGAACCAGTACCATTCAATCATGAATATCAAACAAAACAATGCACACGGCCAGGATCATGAGCACGTCATGTTCAGTGTAAAAGTTAAAGTTTCCGGCCCGACCGCTCCAACATTATTTCACTTTACAAGAAAATAGGGGGAACAGTGAATGTACCACAGTAGTGCGTTCTGTCCATTATACAATTCTTAAAACTTGTGCGGGTGAAAAATATGGTTATTCTAACACTCCAATTTGAGTCTTAAGTTTCCTCATGCCCCTTTAACTCTGATAACCCTGGAAGAGAGGACAACTCACCATAGTATGGTTGTGAATGGGCCTGTCGGTTATGGGAACCACTTTGAACATGATGGTTCCCTGAGCTCTGGCCTGCTGGTTGGAAGAAAAAACTAATTAAAAAAAATATCAGTGGGTTAGCTGGAAAGGATTATTCTAAATTCTTTCAAAATCTGAACAAATCAAGAGTTGATTGGAACAGACTGTTCAACCCGTACTTTTACAACAGTGACATGCTACTCAAAACGAGAGCTGATAACACACCTGCATAGAATTGATGTCTCTTAAATCCAACAACCTACCACAACTTGAATGACTTGCTCTGGCTCCAAACCGTCCACGGGAAATCCATTCACCTCTATGATCCGGTCCCCCGCGTGAAGCAAACCTGCTCACACAAATAAATAATTATTAATACTTTCACTGGGGCTTCAGTGCATGACCTATATTACCAACGCCAACCTGAAGCCTACCCTACCCAAGGCAGAGACAATTTTGACTCAGGGCCAAAAATATCCTCATAATTGTCTGTATTAAATTATGACCTACAGGTATTTTTAAAAATGTCTAATATCATAAATGAGTGATCCTTGGTCAACATTCAAAGAACAGGTGAAGTTCAAAGGTATGTTTTTGCGGATGCAGATTTTGCTTTCCATTTGAACACTGTTGCCACTGTCCCGTAAATAACGCACATTTATGGTACAGTAGTTTAACAGTTTCAAATTTCCACCATTGCCCAACAAAGACGAGCTGGCAAATAGTTAATTGGTCAAATTTGACCTGGATCAGCTTTAGTGTACACAATCTATGTACCAAATCATGTCAAATTTGACTTGAAGTAGAAGTCAACCAAAAATGTTCTGTACAATAATATGTTCGATGCACTCCCACTAGTCTAAACACGGTATTCAGATTACTAATAAGTTTGTGGAATATGAATTGTGCTGAAAATCTCCCCATCTTTATCCATCTCAGGGGCAGCCATTTTGCCTTGTACTTCCATTTGCTTTCAAATGAAAATGACATCAAAGGCAGTGTGTTGTCATTTTTAGACCATATTATTGTCCAGGGCATTTTTGACTTGACTTCCCCTTTAATTCAATCACTCTCAGCTATTTTCACTGAAGCAACCCCCTTCACTCCCGGTTGTTTTACTGGATTTTGACTGATTTTGCAAGGCCCACAAAATATTGTGTTCTATTGCTGGACATGGAACCTACCAAAAGAAAGATTAGAGCCTTTTTCATCAGGGGGAAAAAAAAAAAAATCGGTTTCCGTTTTGCAGCAATTAGCATTTAAAATATAGTCAAGTTTCATCATTATATTTTCAAATGTTAAAACAGTGGGTAGAAGAGCTTGTTGTGACATAGCCCTGATTGATTTCTTATACTCTGCCACCTGCTGGCCATTTTTGTAATAACTACCATTGCTTCAAGCCCTCTCCCATCAGTTCAGAGGCTGCATCAAAACCTTCTGTATGCTCTCGCATAAAAAAAACAACAAAAAACATAAATATGTCTTTGGGAGTATGGTAATATTTAAAATAGAACGTATTTATACGTTTTGGGGAGCAAATGAGAACTCACCACTGCGATCAGCCAAGCCTCCGTGAATCACCCTAGCCACAAAAATCTCCCCAGTGATTTCGTTTCTCTTTATTGTTGCTCCCTAAGACAGAAAGAAGGAAGCACGTAAGATGTGAAGTGCCATTGAGGTGCAACGGTGCAGCCAATGGATTCAGTTAAATGAAGAATGCAGACTGGCTGAAGTGAAATGGAAGAAAACAAACTGTCAAATAAAACAGAGAGTGGGCGTGTACGTCAAAATGTAGGAACACGATGGCGATGGAGAATTAAATGACCAAGAAAATATTCAACTAACTCCAAGCAGCTTGAAAAGTTCCAAAAGGTGGAATTTTTTTTGTTTGTTTTTTTGCTCCATCTCTCACATCTTCTTCCCTTTCTTTCGCTGGTTGGAGCGAGTGTCTCTCACAGAAAAGGATGCCTCTTTGGCTTCTCCCAAGGTGCCGTTAGTAAGAGGATGTGATGAAGGAGGATTTTTGGGCTTGTTACGGGGTGATCCACGGCAGGATCCTGGCAGACAGCTGCTAGTAGCCCGGGAGGTGGAGGCAACATCTGGGCAACTGCTGAGGGAGATGGAGGTGGAGGAAAGCGATGGACGCTGCACTTTGGGAATCCTGTGCTGCTCAGTGACAGCACATTTGGCGAGCGGCGGGGGGGTCCGCACCGTCCTGCTGGTATTGAGAACCGTCTGAAGTCGCTCGACCACCTGGCTGAGCAGCGTCAAAGCCTGGGAGTTGTCGTGGACCGTTTCGGACATGCGCTCCGTCGCAGTTGCCATCTTCTCCCCGAGTCGCCGGATGTCCTTGGTGCTGCTTTCCATAGAGCTGGCGGCCAGCTGCACCGTGCTCCGCAGCTCCTCCAGACTCTCCTGCTTGGCCAGCTCCACAGGGGGAGCCTGAGGGATCTTCAGCAGCCGGTGGGGGCACACGGGGCTGGGTGGCTCCGTGCGAATCCGCAGACTCTGGTTTCTCAGCCTTGGAGGCAGATTTGGTTGTAGGTAGCGGTCCACGTTGGCGTAATGGGGTACAGAGAGGCAGGGCGGATACAGGGCCCGGCGCCGGGGTGCGTTCGGGGGATGGATGAGCTCCGGGGACGTTTGATCCTCATTTCTGCCATCTAACTCTTCAATGTAGTCGTCTCCAAAAAGAATAAAAAACAGAAGGACCACTTTATAATCACTGACTGGTGATGGCCAACGTAATGGATGACAGAGGAACAGTTGGGTCAAAAATAACCCAAATTGGGTCATAAAGGGACAGAGCCAACTTTTTGGGGTTATTCAATTAACCCAAACAGTTGGGTCAAAGAAATAACCCACAAAAAAAAAACAAAAAAAAGAGAGTTGCTTTTTGTGATATTAACACATTCACTGCCAGCCCAGCAAAAGCATCATTTGACGTCTTTTTCCGTCAATGGCAGGGAATGAGTTAATTTAACTTAACCCTACCTTTTGGGTTAAATAACTCAAAAGGCTGGTTTGAATCCTTTTTAACGCAATCCAATTGGGTTATTCAATTAACCCAAAAAGATGTGTGAAATGAATAACCCACAAACAAGCTTTAAAAAAATTGGGTCACCTTATGTATTATTAATTTAATTTGACCCAACTTTTTGGGTTCAATAACTCAAAAGGTTGGGTCAGCTCATTTTTGACCCAATTCAATTGGGTTATTTTATCAACACAAAAAGTTGGGTCAAATTAAGAACCCACAAAGCAACCCCAACAAACTAGGTTAATTTGTGGATTACAAATTTTGCCCATTTTTTATTACATTAAAAAACAATTTATAACAACCAATCTTCGGGTTGCTGTGTGTTTTTTTTTCTTTTTTTTTTCTGTTATTCATTTGATCAACTTTTTGGGTATATTAACTCAAAAGGTTGGGTCTGCTCATTTTTGACCCAATTGAATTGGGTTATCTAATCAACCCAAAAAGTTGGGTCAAATTAAGAACCCACAAAGCAACCAACCCCAACAAACTAGGTTGATTTGTGGGTTAATAATGTAAACATTTTTTTATTAAATTGAAAAACAATTTATTATCAATCTTTGGGTTGTTTTTTCGGTTATTCATTTGATCCAACTTTTTGAGTTAAATAACTCAAAAAGTGAGCAAGTTTGTTTTTCTTGTTTGTATTTTCTTGTTTGAGTTAAATAACTCAAAAAGTTGGGTCGGTCCATTCTTGACCCAATTTGGGTTATTTTGGACCCAACTGTTTTGAGAGTGAATGGTTGAGGATGGACGATGGTCTGATCATTTCTTACCAATCAGGACTGAGCTGTAGACTGACGGGTTAGAGTAGTGCACATTCTGCTGCCAGAGGAGGTTGGTGTAACACACTCGGCACTGACGCGTTGCTTTGCAATTGCGGCTCATGGTCACGTAGCAAGGTGGGCAGCGCGGTCTGACCGTTTGGTGACACGCAGCCTCTGCTGATGGGTAGCTGCCTCTGCGCACGGTACACATTGCTGAATCCTTCTCATCCGGGACATGCCTGGTCCCCAACACCCCCTCCTGGGAAAGCCTCTGGCACGTTAGGTGCCTCAGAGTGTCCCAGTGACTGAAGACCCCCGCTCTTGGGTTTTTTGCCACAGGAGGGGACATGGCAGGTAGTTGTGAACAAGTTCTTAGATGGTTGCAAAGCTGTGGATAAATAACATCAAACAAACTAGGTCGCATGTCACAGGGACTCAAGCAGAAAGACCATTGTAAAGTGATCACATCAAAAGATGACCCAGTTGTGATCTCAAGTAGGGTCTCACTCAGGGTTCGGCAACTTTTCCTGTCAAAAAAAGAGCCATTTTAGACCCAATAAATAACAACAACAACAAAAATGTGAACATTGTGATGACCAAAACAGTGCGTTAATGTTAGTCTAATGTACTGTGGGCCCCAAGAGCTAATTAGAGCTGCACCACAACACAAAACTATGCAGCATCCAATTTTCTATTACCTTTTTGTAATTTTTCATACTTCTCTTTTCATAGATTTTTAGACTTTTCTAGCTTTCTGTCAAAATTCGGACATTTTCAGCGATTTCATAGACATGGTAATTTTCTGCCTCTCTTTTTTGGACATTTTTTTCTTGCCATTTTTGTTACCAATTTTCTGACATTTTTTGTCGACATTTTATGATAATTTTCAGGATTTCTTCTTTTGTTTTAGGACATTTATAGTTTTACTATTTGGAGATTTTCTTCACTGCCTTATTAAAAAAAAAAAAAAAAAAAAAAAAAAAAGGTTTTTTTTTTTTTTTTTTTGGCAATACCAAAGACATGTTGTGGTATTTATTTTTCTATTTTTCTTCTTTTGTTTTTGGACATTATATGGCTACTTTTCCAAAATTTTCTTTTCTGCCTTTTTCATTCAGTTCTCGACAGTTATGGCAATTTCATGGATTTTTTATTGTCACTTTTTGAACATTTTTAGGGAATTTTTAAAAACTTTTCATCTACCTTTCGGCTCTTTTCTTCTGACAACTTGAAAATTTTAATTCTGACATTTTTTAAATATTTAATTAATAATTTTATTTAATCAATTCATTTAAAGAATATTTTATCTAAAAAATAAAAATGTAAAAAAAAAAAAAAAAAGTTCATTTCTACAATTTTTTTTTTTTTTTTTTTTTTAGCTCTACAGGGACCTACTGCAGAGGATCAGCTCAGATCTCAGCTAATTGAAATCTAAAAACACACCCTCCACATCCTGGTCACCACCTCTTCCAGCTCCTTCCCTCAGGTAGGCGCTGTCATTGTACTGGAAATACCGCACTGCTGGTCACTTTCTTTGCTTGATGACTGCGTTGTCTGCACAGCTGTCACTGGTTAGTACTACAGCACAAATGGTACCTACCCTTACATGACGTAAAGATGCTCTATACTTGTGTGTTATGACTTTTTCATAGTTACTTGTTACTACAATACTAGTGTAGCTCAATCTACCAGATAAATTTTGTGTGTGTTTGACATACTTGGGCAATGAAAGATGATTTTGATTCTGATTTACAGGAAAAAACGTTTTCTCTTAGCAGCTCACCAGCGGCTGCTTGTTCTTGACCAGGCACACGGTTCTGGTGGCCTCCTCTTCATCCGGAACGTCATCTGACATTGGCGGCAACACGGGCTCGTAGTTTTTCTGGGCCACGGTGTCATGCGCAGAAAGCAGAGCCTGCATGGATAATACAAAATGTGTGCCAAAAAAAAAAAAAAGTAAATGCAGGAGCAGCAGTGAGTTGGTGTACCTGTAAGTGAGGCTGTCGCAGAAGTCGGTCGAGTTCTTTAGCTTCCTCGGAGCAGCCTGGCAATGTTTTGATGTCAATAAGCATCTGCACATAAAGGACAAAGTCAGCTTGGAACAAACATCCAGCAACAGAAGAACATCTAAAGAAAACTGGAGTGAAACCTGGAATGACAAGCCAGAGGCGTAGTCCAGAACTGGTTCCGGGGACTCTCGCAGGTATTTTTGGAGACACTCATACACCTGTTAAAAAGTGTGACATTGTTATTCCATAGTGCATCAGAACTTTCTCCTTCCTAGGGTAGAAGATGTGGTGTTGCTGCTGAAGGAACACTCTGCTGATTGAGACTTGTTGAACAACTACAGTTTCATTTTCAGCCAGAAAGTATCAGATCGAGCCCTGCAGAGCTTGAGCGGTCCGATCAATTCGGAACTCTACTCATAAGAACGACATACTACTCCAAATTTGGCCTTTTCTGAAATGGTCAGAATGAATGTTGTTCATGACTTTACAAAATGGTAGAGGGGTTACTTTTGGTAATCTAATCAGGAACAGAACTGGAAAAAAAACAAGAAAGAAAAAACAAGTAGCAATGTGTTTAATTCTTCCTTTTATATTTAATTATGTGATTATAGTTTTTTTTTAAGTATAATACAATATTATAAAGCCTTTTTCTCAAGTTAATGGACAGCATTTGAAGCAGCTATCTCAACAACGAGGCAACATTGAATGTGTGCTTATGGGCAGGGGTACGCGCGTGAGCGTGAACCTTGAGCAGTGACTGCAACCAGGAGGCGTTGAGCAGACTGTCGAGAATCTCTGCTCCATCGATGTCCTGATTCAGTGTACGCCTCACCTCCTCTACCACATCCGTCAGGATCTGCCGAAGTCCTGCAAGATGTTCCCATATATGCAACAGTTTGACGTAGACGGCTACAGTGTTTTGTTCGTGAAGAACATAAAAAAAACATGACACTATTCTCCCTACTCACCCTGCTCTCCCAGTTCATAATAGGGGCTCAATACCTGAGCCTCCACCGCCTGCCTCATGGTAACTGGAACTTCAATTTTGAACCTGAACAGCTGAAGATCTGAGAATTTTGAAGAACATTTTTCCAACAAAATGAGGGAAACTTGAATTGCAACTCAAAACGCCACCCGCACATTCTTACAAAATACAAACGGCAGGTGGATTCAGAAACATTTGGGGGCTTTCTGCGACAGCTGACCCCTTTTTTCTAATGGTAATCCATTCTTGAGCTGGTTGTTGGTGTGAAAAGGTCAAGGGTTAATGGCACACTTCACACTGGTTGTAACATCACTACAGTACTACTAAACGAAGGCAGGCAGACTTCAATCTGCTTGCAAGCACTAGTGGATTTGATTCATTATGGGTTTTTAATTTTGTATCTTTATGCAAACAAGCTAAATGTTTCATCCTGTCAGATGCTAAACTGCTTTTAAAAACGAGTTAAATACAATTTGTCAAGTGAGACGGTAGGCCTCCTTGAAAAATTAATCCAAGTGAAAGTAATCACACAAAGTATATCATACCTTCACGTCCAAAAGGAAGTCCCAGGATTCTATTTTATGGATGCTGCACTCATCAATCCATCGCATCAATTGCACATCAATATTTGTTGGTAAACCATTCCCAAGATCTTGACCACTGATGAGAACACAGTACTGTCATCAAGCTACAAAGAGTGAGAGAGCTGTAATCTCCCCCGATCCCACTTAATCCCGGGCAAGTGAGCCTTTTGCCTCTGGCCGACAGAAGCCGGTTCCTCTCTCACCGGCTGGCTCGTTGCCACGGCGCTGACAAATCTTCTTAACTCTTTCGGACTTGGTAGCATGCAGGCAGAGCTGTGGGGATGATTCAGGTGTCACAAACAGTAGATTTACTCATCGATAAGCCAATCGACAGATTTGTTTCTTCTGCCAGACTTGTTTTCTTCAAGTGAAGCTAATTTTTAAACCCGGCAAATATTGAACACAAGATCTGTTTCATGTAGTGCCCATATGACTTAAATGTAACAACAAAAATGCCTCAACAAAACACTGACAGATTTTTATTGTCACATATTTCCATGAGGATATTAAAAGTACATTTCATAAACAAGTTTGTTGTTAAAAAGCCATTGTTTAGCAGCAACCAGGCCTTAAATTCATATTAACTAGAGCGTTGGTAAAACGTTTCCTTCATGTCTCACCGTTATCAAATAAAATAAAATAAAATAAAAATAAATAAATTTGAGTGAACTCAAAATTTCAAGGCAACAAATTTCGATAATTTAATTCAACAAAAATATTTGCCGTTATGCAGTATCGTAAGTTTATTGAACAAATCATCCCTTGGATTTTCTCCAAATTAAAGATTGGATTGTTTGCAGCAAACAACTTGTTTTGCTGTGCTAACAATGTTGCCATAAATGTCAATAATTCATATTTTAAAGTTGTTCCAACATAAACTACTAAGCCCCCCCAATAATGTTTGTTTGTTTTTTTACAGTGTAGTGTTACATCATTACATACAGTAGATGTCTACACACCTCTGTTCAAATGCCAGACCAAAACAATTCTCTTCAAAAATGTATCTACCAATAATGTGACCTACAACCTGTACTCAAATGAATTTTATTGGACCAGCGTGTGACCTCACTGAGCTTTTTTTGTTACTTGCACTAGAATAAAGTGTAATTGCACATCCACTACAGTAGGTGGTAGTGGCGCTCGCATTGTCACAGAGTGTGCTGAGAGCATTAACGCCTTTGCAGAGGTGTACTAAATTTTATACACAAATGACACTATTTATAGTCGCTGCAGTGCTTAGAGTTTAGGGGTGGACGAAGCATTTTCTTCCTGGGGGGGGTGGAGCACTAGGTTAAAATAAGAAGCACTTTAAATGTTAGCAGGTGTGTGCTGATTCCTCATTTAACACGTGCTAGAATGTGATTGGTTCATTCTGAACACAGCCACATATCTATTCATAAGAGGGTGTGCACAGTTGTGCAACCACATTTCAGTTATTTTTACTTACTTATATATAGCATCAGAGCAGGGGTGTGTAGACTTTTTATATCCACTGTACAAAGTTTATCAGTCAAATTGAGAATTTAGGCAAAATTGCTGTTTTTAGTGTTATCACAGGATGTTCTCAGCAGGGGCCGAATTCACTTCCACGGTTAAATCACCAGAGAACACAAAATAATCCCTCCCAAACCCTTTTAGGACAAAGCCGCGATGAAACAAAATGACAAAACAATCTGTGTAGGGAATGCTTAAAAAAACAACAACAAAAAAAACACAGAACATTTGTGAGAACTGGTGCCTTGCAGTAAATGAGGCTTCAACACCACTTGCATGCATCAAGTTTTGATTCAGTTGCCTAACTTCCTGTAACTTTTTAAGTTCACTTCACGATGCTTTGGGTACCACATTTAAGTACCAAGAGTACTACTTGGTAGAAATAAGGATTGAATTGTTTTACAGGTTGCAAATGTCCCACAGCCAACCTGTAAGGATTAATAATTAATCACATCTTCTGACACAAAGAGGAATTACTTTCGTGTTGCACACTCAATTGTCCTCCCAGGTAATTCAAGACATCATGGACTCACGTGCGGGCAATTTGAAGAAGTGCATACTGTATATGCCGGTTACAACACAGCCGCTCACGAGCACAAAGGGAGAAGGTGGTCTCCTATAAATGTCAGCAGCAGATGGAGCGCTTAGCGACCTCAGCTGAGCCCCCGTGACAGGCTGATGGCGGGGGTGGGGGGAGGAGCTACGGCGCACGCATCAGTGAAAGAAGAAGATGCGGCATTAAGTGATCCTCTCATGCTGGATCTGGTAGTAGCAGGCCTGCGGGAGGATACGGAAACATCCCATTGGATTGGAAGGATTAGCAACACACAGTCAATCAGTTAGCATAGAGTGGTCGTATCTTGAATTATGATTGCTCCAATTTAGGAGTTTTTCAATGTACGCGTCAGTGCAATTTAAAAAAAACAACCTTTTTTTAAAGACAGCAAAAATTTGACTTATGGGTCAGCACAAGATGGTTGAAGCAAACTTAACATGTGGCTGCCATCACTTGTGAAAGTGAAGGTATAGATAACTTTTTCATTTCAATGGGCAATGTTGATTTGCAATAAAAGCACATTGAAGTAAGAGTCACGGTCACTGAATGAATCAAACTTGTCAGTCAAGGTACTGCAGTATTAAGGAAGGGGCATCATGTGGTTACCTTCAGAGTGGTGAACATGATTCCGTGCTCGCCATGCTGGACGCAAGGGTCCATCAAGTCTTCGATCAGGTTGACCTCTGACCCAAGGTTCCTTATTCTAGTAGGTTAGACAAAAGTATTCAGATGTTTTTGTCCTACAATTAAGCACTTTTATAGATTTCTGTAATGACTCAAAAAAAGTTGATGTTCACCGAGCACGCAGCACCACATAGAGGAAAACAGGAAATAGGTCATCCATGGACCACAGGAAGTCCTGCTTCAGCAGTGACTGCACTTCTTTAGTGATCTCCTCGAAGGTCAGCTGGATCACATTCAGCTTGTCTGATGGGGTGAACGTTGTGCTGAAAACGTAGGAAAGTTCACAAAAGGTAAATTAAAAAAAAAAAAAAAAAAACGCACACACAAAAAAAACCCAAAACAAAACTGTAATACAGAAGGAACCTTGGTTGACAAAGGCTTTGCATTCATATGGCGGCAACGTAACCCAATTTGTATGTATATCAGAATGTTCTTCACAAGCATATGCTAATGCACTAGCAAAGTCATAACTACGGCAAATATTTGTATGCTTAACGCTTCTACACCTTAACTATAAGTAGCCATCTGCTACTTCTTGGTGGGCTTAAGTTAAACTTTTGCAATAATAAATGCATTGGCATTATATAAGCATATTTGTCCACTCATATGTTGATTATTTGTCCATTCTATGTTAATAACAATATTAAAATCTGGAAAAACATTTTTATTGTGCATTTGGAACAGATACCAAAATGTGAGCTTAATCAGAAGTTAACTATGGAAATCATGCTATTAACTCATTTGCTCCAAAAAAACGGATACATATGTTTAAAATTTTAAATATTACCATGCTCCCAAAGACAGTTTCTTAAAATGATTTTTTTTAATGCTAGCGCATATACAGAAGGCTTTGATGCAGCCTCTGAACTGAATAAAATGCTTGAAATAATAATAATTACAAAAACGGGCCAGCAGGTGGCAGCAGAGTATAAGAGATCAACAATTGTGAATAATGAAACTTGGCTATATTCTAATGCTAATTGCTGCAAAACAGAAACAGATAGGAATATATATTTTTTTTTCTGATGAAAGAAGAGACTTTATTGTTTCTTTTGGTAGGTTTCATGTTTTTTATAGCAACAGAACACAATATTCTGGGCCCTTACAAAATCAGTCAAAATCCAGTAAAACAAATGCGAGCAAAGAGGATTGATTCAGTGAAAATGGGAGTGAATGAGCTAATGATGATTAAAGTCAAAATTGATTGAGAGCTGTGACAGTTATATTTTACAACACATTGCTATTTTGCTTGATCAAAACCATTTAATAAAATAATATATATTTATTGGTTAATTGGTGGCATTTACAACAGGAACAAATTATTTGGTATATGCATCAATTGAGTTACAAGTTTATTTACGGAATGACTTCAATTTGTAAGTCAAGGTATCACTGTAGCAGTGATTGCTGAAGAAAACATACCTGATTTGCTGCAGAGTTTCAACTGCGGAAGCAAAGCAAGTATCCTTGGTGCTGGACAGAACCTGGATGAGACACATGCCCACACAAACCCAGTTAAGTTTTTGGGAGTTGTACGCTAAGAATCAAAAACAACCCAACTTACCTGCAGGTTTTCTGCTGGTGCTGGTAAGGAGACAGAAACAGGCCAAAACTTCCTGAAAGAAAATGAGGAAAAATTTAAAAGTGCAAATAACCGACTCTTGCAGCGCTCGTCTTATATTGCGAGACATACTGCTGGACACCCAGAAAGGCAAGCAGGGCCAGGTCGGGCTGCTTGTTAAGGCGGAGGACACATTCCCAGTAGACATCGTCCTCTCGCTCCTTGTCGAGAGCGTAGAGGGTGAAGAGTGGCGGGTAGAGGCGGGGCAGCAGGACAGGAAGCAGCAGAGCCAAGCTGCTCACCACGTGGCTGAGAAGCGAGTGCTCCATCTTCAGGTTCAAATTCTGCTTGGAAGCTTCCTGTTCACTCAAGCTTTCAAGTTTGGAGTCTGACTCCTTCTGTAGGTCGGTTGGCTGTCGAATTATACCGCCATCTTCTGGCAAGTCTGGGAAAAGAAACCTGCACAGAGTTCACACACAAACCCAGGAAGAATAAATAAAACAACACAAAGTAACGTTCAAAAAACTAATTCTAGTTCTGCTCTGGTGGTGAAAGTCTTGTTGGAAGACAAAAGAGTTTTTCAAAGAGGTAAAAAAAAATACAAGTTACATGACTTGATTTCAGGTTACCTTACAATTTGAAAGATGCGGTTAAGATAAGATTTCAGCTCGCTGACAGCTTGCGGCAGGAGCCGGCGGTTGGCCCCGACGCCAACATATGTCATCCTGTAAACCGCCACCAAGGCTTCCACAAGTCTGCCTAATGGGTGCAGTGGGGTGTCACATGCCTGAGAACATGACAAAAAAAATAATAATTATGCCAGCTTGATTGGCTATCAGCAGTTAAACTTAGTAGAGTGGAACCCCTACGGTCAATAACAATCATATTCCCTCACACCAATTCCTCAAATCAATTCCAGTAGAGCTGTGCAATTAATTGAAATTCAATTACAATTTCAATTATTACACTCCACAATTACAAAATCAGCACAGTCGTAAAAAAAAAAATAATAATAATAAAAATAATAGATTCATATTATTTTTTGAGTTGTTTAAATTTATATAGTTGCACCTTTTTAAGTTTTAAAATAATTTAATACATTGTTAATTATAGTATTTCAAATAATTTTATTTGTCTTAATATTTTTGTTTTTCTACGTTTAAACATGTTTGTGTTTTGTACCAAAAAGTAAATGATTGTCCTATACTGCACAGTGCACATGCTGCACTCCAATTTCAGTTTTTACCAACACAAATAAATAAATATATCATTATAAATACATATTATAAATTATGTTTGGTCCAAAAGGAACTTCCATAATTATAGTGTTTCTATTTTTTTTTAATTGGTCTTAATATTTTTAAATGTGCAAACATGTTCTTGTTTTGTACCAAAAAATATATATCCATTTGAATAATTGTGATTTCAATTATTGCTAAAATAATCGTGATTATTATTTTCTCCATAAATCGAGCAGCCCTAAATTCCAGTGTCAAATTGTCGGCATCCTACAACCAGAAACTTTTTTTCTTAGATTAGATTTACATGTTTATCACCTTCACAATGCTGCTCCTGTATTTGTTTCATACTTTGTTAGTAATTTCTAAATTGTTACTGTGTATGACCATTGCTTTCAATTTCTTCTGCAGGATGTCTATCTATGTATAGTGTCTGTCTGTCTATTGTAGTTGTCTATGGTGATGCTGAATTTGGCTCCGTGTATTATGAATCTTGTTCTGTTATTACTCTGTACGCAGGTTGGTCATTTTGTTACAGAAAAGCTGGAAAAAAAACAGCACACCGCAAGCAGAGTTAATGTAAATGATGTATAGATTTTTATAGGAATTGATTGTAGAATTGTATGACCTCAGTGGTGTGTGTAAGACATTAGGGGTTCCACAGTAGGAAGCTGCATGGTCAAAGGGGCTATACCTTGATGAGGTAAAGATGGATAGCGTGATATCGCTCCATAGTAATTGGACCTACATGTTGAGGGATCACCTCTAAACTCTCCAAAGTCCTGCTATGACTTCGAGACAGAAGTTCTGGACTGAGAGATGCACACACATTTTGTGAATTAAGATGTGACAGAGGAAAAGAATATGACATTTGTGTTTTAACTACACTAAGCACCCACGCACCTGTCCAGAATGTGTCGTCGGTTGGTGGTGAGGGCCACTGCAATATTGTCCCATGCCTTGCAGTTGTCTCCTTGGCCAGGCGCTTCGCAGCCAAGTTGGCGCCAACACTCGTCAAACACCGCCTGCCACTTTTCCTCGGCGCTCACGCATAGACGGCCGAGCTTCCTGACACATTTAAAACACACAAACGCACCTCAGTGAAAGATGGTGCCACCCCAATGAAAAATTTCTGGCAAAGCCTCTGACACAACTAATAATCCATTTATTTATTTACAAGACACAATTGGCACATTCAAGTACTTCAAAGCGAACTTACACAGAACGAATCTTCTCCTTGTCAGTTTCAAACAGGTGTGGCTTAAAGTAGGAGCCAGTTACTTTGGGACCTGCACCCCATTCACCATTAAAGGAGCCCTCCAGGTAATCGCCGTTTGCTATCGTCAACAATCCCTAAGGTCACATATTTGATGTCAAGTCAAATGGAAAGAAATGGGAGATTTCACAAGTAACAACTAGTGAATTATCTATTGCAGTGTGCATAATGTCAAAAATGTCTTGGACAGAATCATGCAAATGCGTTCAAAACATTCAAACCAGCAGTGGAGGTGCATCCCTACCAGATGAAGACAAGCATCAATCAAGCCCAAAGTCAGCTGAGACAGGCTGCAGCACTCCCAGAAGCTTAGTGAGGTGAAACCCGATAGAAAACGGATACAATATATGCTTATTAGTCACCTTCCCATTAAGGGTCCAGTCATCGGAGAATTCCCCCTCGTATGTGGTATCATCCTCGGACAGGAGGATTCCAGTGCCCTGAAAACAAAATCCATATCTCACACTGCATGCTGCATTTGTCTTATCACTGGTCAACTTTTTGTTGTTGTGAAACATTAGGGGTGTTAAAAAAAATCGATTCGGCGATATATCGCGATACTACATCGCGCGATTCTCGAATCGATTCAATAATCGGCAGAATCGATTTTTTTTATTTTTTATTTTTTTTTTATTTATTTTTTTTTAATTTTTTTTTAGGATTCACACCTTGAGCATGGAAGAATGTTATATGAACGGAACATTAAGCCTTAATATTTTATTTTAATGCTGTTTAAACATGAAACAGATTACAACCTCTATAAGACTGAAATTTCAGATAAATAAATACATTTTCATATAAATCTTACACTCTACAAGCTTACTGATTAGTATTTTCTAAATTTGAATGAAAAAAATCGCAACAATCGACTTATAAATTCGTATCGGGATTAATCGGTATCGAATCGAATCGTGACCTGTGAATCGTGATACGAATCGAATCGTCAGGTACTAGGCAATTCACACCCCTATGAAACATGTTACAATGTGACAAAAAAAAAAAGGAAAAAAAGAATATGTTTGAGTATTTCCATGTGCGTATGGGTGGCCATTATTTCAGAAGGGAGTGTGCAGGATGGATGGGGATCGTTAAACCAACTTTAATGTGCAAATAATCCTCTTTGAAACATGCCCTGAAATAACTAAATCACCAAACTGTCAACTTCTGGTTAGCTTAAAACACAATGGCAGTATAATGTAAATAGCCAGATAATTAAATGTCCAATTGCAACACTTGGAAGTCAAGTAAAACATTTCTTTGCAATCTCCTACTAGTCTCAATACGGTATTTTCGATTAATATTGTATTTGTGGAATGAGAAATAAACAGAATAATCTACCTGTCTTTATCCATCTCAAGGGGCAGCCATTTTGTCCTGCGTTGCCACCTGAAGCCAAATGAAATTGACGTCAAGCGCCCACGGGCTCAGCTTGTGAACGTCACAGCTCACCTGTTTTCTGAGTTTGATCACGCAAAGTTTGCAAGGCGAACTCATGGACACCGTGACATAAATTTTAGTCGACTGTAGCTGGCACTACAGGACAAAATGGCAGCCGCCTGAGATGGATAAAAACGGGAATTATTTTGCCTAATTCTTATCTCTTGTGTTTAGACTAGTGGGAGCACACAGAACATATTACTGCAAAGAATTTGTTTTCCTCAACTTACATTTAAAGACGCACACAAAAATAAAGACTCCATAATAAACCTAAACCTCAGACACATTCTATTAAAAACATCAAATCCTCTGATTTCAGCCTGCCAAATATGAATACTTCTGAATAGGCCCCAGCCACCCCCAGTGTCACATATCCCACCTGCCCATACAAAGCATTTATAAGTGTCGAGACATCTACAGCAGACATGAGATGCAGTAAATACATTTTCATAGGTAAACATGTATTCACATCTTTTCTCCTACCATCATCTTATTGTCTTTGAACGATCCCTCGTAGTAAAGGCCAAACTGCGTGACTACGACCCCGGTGCCTTGCCGCATGTTGTCCTGCCACATACCAATGTACTTCTCGCCTCTGACAGAGCGACCACACACAAAGCTCTCGCTGTGAATTCAAACAGGAAACTCCAGCACAATACCATGGACACGGCAACGTACTTGGTGATGTCATCAAAGACGCCATAGCCAGTCTTCTTGTCGTTTACCCACTGGCCAATGAACACACTGGGCGAGGAGGTGTTGAGCTTGCCGCTGCGAAGCATCCCATGGCCGTGCCGCAGGCCCTCCTGGTAGGATCCATCGTAGACCTCAGCGCTAGCATAACTGCATAGAAAATATTTATTTATTTTTTTACACTACCACTTAACAACTTGAGACAAAGATAATGTAATTAAAAAAAACAGCCAATATTTCTCTCTATTGTAAAGTTAAACAAACACTAAAGGGCAATTGCAAATGTCAAAATTTGTGTATATACTGTATATAATAACTAAAGCAGGACATGCCCACCTGTACGTGCCCACACCATGCATTTTGCCGTCCTTCCAGTAGCCTTGATAGTGATCGTTTTTGTTCAGGGTCTTATTTGGAGCCACAAATTCACCAAAACTAAACCAACAAATATACTTTGAGGACAGGATATTGCATCACATTCATGTGCATGTTGTCTCAAACTCACCCATCCTCCTGTCCATTCTTAAACGACCCTGTGTAAATCCTCCCATCAGGCCATTTTATCACGCCCCTGAAACGAGCCACAATGACAATCAACAATGTTGAAAACCAAACAACAAAAACTCAACAAGTCCCACCTCCCATGGGGCTTTCCAGCTAGCCAGCGGCCCTCATATGTCGCCTCTTTTAGCCGTCCGTCCTTGTAAAACGTGTAGGTGGCACTCCTGCAAATGGGGGGCTCAAATTTTTGTCCCTCACCTAAGCTGAGGACCTGAGCCACTGCTTGGTTAATGCAGCGGATCCACTTTGCCTGTCAAGTGAGCACCAGATATGAGGACTTCCAACAGCTCTTTATCTGCATCATCAATTAGTTACATCAACAGTATTTTGCTTCTTTATTTCATCTACCTTCTCCATAGCGGAGCTGGCTAACAGGGTGAACATCTCTTCTGGTGTGGTCAGTTTCAGTCCGTAACTCCTCAAAGGCGACAATGAAACAAGGCAACGTATAATTTCAGCATAGTAAAAATGTCTTTGGTCATAAATCTACATATCAAGAAGTCACTCACTGGCCAGTGGTGTCCTCTGGAATTGGCTCCACCCACAGTGTGGCCAAGGGGAAGACATGATGGGTAGAGAACTGGAGGTGTTGGAAGAGAGGAGATGAAGGTCAGTTAGATAAAAACTACTCGTCATGCCACGCAGACATGGTCCTTCAAATTCCTTCAGGTTCAGATGACTACTGCTATCAGTTTTTTTTTTTTTTACCCAACGTCACAAGGTAGGGGAGCGAGGAAATGACAATGGAAAGAGGAAAAGGGGATGTGCACAAGACAGACTCACTTTTACTAAAAACAGTCACGCATAATAAGTAGCTTTCAGGAAAATATTTTTCTAGATGAAAAGTTATGCCATTGATTGGACAAAGAAAAGTCATTCATTTTACAAATTGCTTATCCTCACTTGCGGATGTGCTGGAGCCTATCCCAGCTGTCTTCGGGCGAGAGGCGAGGGTACACTGAACAGTAAACAAAACGCTTCAAACTGGTGACGTCAACTACAGGTTCACTGACTTTTATTGTGTCAAATGACTAAATAAGTTGTGGCATCACACAAACACTGCTTTGTGTAGTAAGATATGAATTACGGTTTCTGTTCACATTTATCTGGTTGTCCTCCAAGACTTTCCAAGTCAAGAATTATTTGACAGTTCTTCGGAAAGAGTCCCACTGCATAATAATGCTGTTTATTATAACTGTGTTGCTTTTAAACATAGATCAGTTCCCAGATCAAATCAACATCTTTTTTTCCTTCCACACACAATCAAAGACACACACAATCATGACGCAGAGCTTAATACTTACGAGGTTTTTACAAGGCGCCATGCCCTGAGAGCATGAGGGCAAGCACACACAAATGCTTGAAAACACACCAGTTTACAAAGAGTGTACCCGTTTGCATGTGTATGTTTGTGCAGCGCTGACCTGTGCGTGGACAAGAGCGTCATTAAAAAGGATGAACCAGTTCACAGAGAACCTTCCAGCATTCTGCAGCGTCAGAGCTTTGTTGCTACTCTCGCAGATGAGGCGGCGGTGAGGCTTTCGTAGAGAGTCCTAACAAGAACAAATTGAACAAAAAATAAGAAGCGGAAGACTCAATTGTTTGTTCATGTGTATTACTCTAACTGAACTGTCCATAACAAATGCACTGTACTAGATTAAAAAACACGAACAAATTAAGCCACTCTAACATTATGTATGCACAGTTTGAACATTTCATCAGTCAGATAACAAGAGGGTGCCCAGTGAATGATTGACAGATGATTAGCCCAGAAACAAATATGCTAGGACACGAAATATGCTCGTTTACCGTCATCTTGCCGGGAAAGCCTTTCCAGAAGAGAAATGTGTACTCAGCTTCCTTTCTCTTCTTCGTCAGCAGAAGATCCAAAGCTTCAAACTTGGAGTAGCTCTCCTGGAGTCGCTCGTATTCCTTGGAGCACTGACAAAGCGAGCATGACACAAGTTTTTTTCTTTAAAAAACAAAGTGTGTTTACAGGCCCCCAGTTTCCTAAGCACAACCACACACTAAACAACATGGAATATGGCAAGAAAAATAAAATAAAATTTCACTTTAAAAAGAAAATTGTTGAACCAATTTAAGAATACAATCTGAATTGTTGACCAAATTAATAAAAATTGCTTCAATTGGTAGCACATGATTGAATTAGGTGAACCCAAAGTGAATATATTAAGTTTAATGCTCATTAACCTGACCTTGACCTCAGGCAACATACTTTTTTTTTTTTTTTTTTGCTGTACTAGAATAAAGTGCAATTGCACATCCACTACAGTCGGTGGCAGTGGCGTGATCATTGTCAGAGTGTGCGCAGGGAGAATAAACAATGCTAGCAGATTTATATTTTTACATTTATACATTTTTTATACATGTTCTTTTATGTTAAGAGTCCAATGTTATTCAGTGGTGTATGTAGAACAATTTAATAGACAAATTATATATTATGTAGTCGCAGCGGACAGTTGGGTTGGTGCATAACAGAAATATAAAGTTTAAAGGGATACTTGACTTATTGACCTATTTTCAACAGCAAAAAGTAATATTTTGTCCAGAATGAATTCGGTAACTTCATTATTTTTCTTGTACAATTAATTCCTTTAAATACAATTTTTTTCCGATTGCTATCGACTGAAGATGACATCACCTGTGCTGAGGAAGTAGGTAATGACCAATCATGGCTCAGTTTGCTGACCAAACCCAGAAAAAAGGCGAGCCATGATTGGTCATTTCCTACTTCCTCAGCACAGGTGATGTCATCTTCGGTTGACAGCAAATGGAAAAACATAGTTTTTAAAGTTATTAACACATTCAATCCCAGAAACGTATAAAACCGTTTTTTAATACATTGTCCTGGACTCCCAAAAACATATTTATACGTAATTTAATTAATTAATTAATTAATTACTTTATTTAATTATTTATTTTAATGATAGCGCATACAGAAGGCTTTGATGCAGCTTCTGACTTGAAGAGGTCGCTTAAAGCAATGGTAGTTATTACAAATACCGGCCAGCAGGTGGCAGCAGAGTATAAGAGATCAGCCAGGGCCATGTTGCTTCAAGCTCTTTTTGCCAGTGTTTTCAACAGGTTTGTGAATAATAATGAAACTTAGCTAATAGCTATATATTCTAATGATAATTGTGCAAAACAGAAATAGATGTACATATACTTTTTCCTGATGAAAGAAGAGACTCTAATATTTCTTTTGGTCGGTTCCATGTTTTTATAGCAATAGAACACATTATTTTGTGGGCCTTGCAAAATCAGTCAAAATCCAGTAAAACAGCCGGGAGTGAAGGGGGTTTCTTCAGTGAAAATGGCTGGGAGTGAATGAGTTAATTGGACAAGAAAAATAATGAAATTATCAAATTCACTCTGGATAAAATATTCACTTTTTATTGCTGAAATCTCTCTCAATGAGTCAAGTATCCCTTTCATATTCTAGAAGCCAGAAACATTTGTTTTGTGTGCAAGCTCATGTGCAATTTTGATTGGCTGTTACTGGTACATCTGTGACATTGCAACACCATTAACTGGCGTTATTCAAATTTTGAATCACAGAAAAACTCGCGACTGACGGTTGTCCACTCAGAGCTAATTGCCGAACCCCCGCATATTGCACAACAGTTCAGCCAGTTTTAGCCACGTGGTTCAGTGTGGGGCGCTCCGAACGGTTAGTTGACCTACTACTTCAAAGCATGTGGCCAGTTTGAGCAGCAGTCGTCCATACTCCTGCAGATGAAGTGTCGGGAGGCAGAAGAGCGCCACCAGGAGGTCGAGCATGGCGAAGTTCCCCTCATTGCATTCCGCTAACCTCTGGAGCAGCTCGGGACTCTTTCCAAAGAAATCACTTCAGGGAAACAGATAATTCACTAAATCAGTTATCAATGCCAGTTTTTATTTCCTGTCAAATGCTGTATTAGAGACTTCTAGAAAATTACATAATGTGGAATTCCACTTGTATGGAATGACGATATGTAGTTTGTTTCATGTTCAAAATAAAAGCATGACATTTTGCTTGGACTTTAACTCACATTCTAACGACTCTCTGAAATGTTTTATAATTTTCGTCTTTACTGAAATGCTGCATAAAACAGGCTTACCGCCAGGCCTTTCTGGTAATTTGAAACATGAGTATCTGAGTAATTAAAATTACTAGGCAAATGAAAACAGGCTTCAAGTTGAAAAAGAAAATGATTAATAGACTTTCCAACAACATATTCAAATGGATATTATGCACTTTATAAGTGCTTTCCCAAAGATTCAAAATTCTTCATACACCTTTTCCTTTTTGCCTTGGAACATTTTGTGCCATGTCCTAATCTGCGTTCCAGTTTTTAAAGGACTTTTCTTGGGAATGAACACTGAACACTTGTTTGACTGTTATTCAGCAAATTAAGTAACACAAAAAAGCCTTTTCATTGCTAGTGAATGACATGATGCGAAACGAAAAGAGTAAAACAAATAAAAAGTAAACTGTGTGTTTAGACGGATTTTAACATAATTTTTGGAGATATTTTTTTCTCATTTGTTTTATTTAATAATGCTTATTTTTCCATTATAGTGTATGCACTTCCCACTGTCTTTTGTTGCTGTAAACCAGTGAATTTCCCTGCTGCTTATCTAATTCAAATTAGCGGTAGATGGTTTTAACATTCATTTAAGTGAGAACTGAAAATGTTATTAGACAACAAAATTATGTACATAATATTTTGGGGACAAAAAGGTTTTCTTATGACAATGTACTCACAGCGAGGGTTTAGTTAGGGTCAGGAAGCCTCCCATCACATGGAAGTGTTCCAAAGTGCTGCTGTATCTGAAAAGATGTGAGAAAAAAAAAAAAAAATCACCATTACCGGTATTTTTTTTATGATTATGATTATTGTACAACAATCAAACACATACTCATTGTAGGAGTCCAGAAAGATTTTGGTGTGGTCGAGGATAAACAGACTTCTAATACTGCGGCTGCGCCGAAGGTTGGCGGTGAGACTGACCGCATGCTGCCCGGTCAGGTGACACAAGTGCCCAAATTGACTGACAAGTGTCCGCAGGAGCTTGAAGATCACCGGGCCAAAGTTGGCACTCAGAGATTCTAAAAAATACAGTCCATGCAAATCATTAACAATGAGATGAGGGGAAAAACGATTTTCTTGCATGGGTCACTCTTACCAAGACCCAACAGGGGACTTAAAACTTGTGTCTTGATGCTACAAAGTTTGCAGTAGAATTTTCTCTCAGCTGACGCCAGCTCATGGAGGCCGGCAATGAAGCCCATCACATTCTTGTCTGAGAGTGCCACACACTGCTGGCCGCCAGCAGACACGCTGCTCACAAATCCTAACTGGGAAACACGAGGGACTAAACAACTTCAATTCGATAGCAACCAATTTTTTTTTTTTTAACAGATTGTTTTTGCTTTCTAACCTAACATCACATAATTACAAGCATAAAGAGTAAGGGATGTAACGATATCCAAACATCACGATACGATATTACCATGATATGAAGGTCATGATACAATAATTATCACGATATTGTGGCCCCCCCACAATATCGGGGCGCTCATACCAAAAAAAGCACATAGGCAGGACTCGTACATAACCACCGACTACTACGTCAACCGCCCCCTTCAAAGTGAGCGCATGTGATTGTTAGGGATGTAACAATAGCCAAACTTCACGATACGATATTATCACGATATGAAGCTCACGATACGGTAAGTATCACGATATTATGGGGAGTTTGGCGAAATTTAAAAAAGGTCACAATATTGTAGAAAAAATAGCTCTTACTAAAAAAAAAAAAAAAAGCACAATATTGTGCTTTTGTACATAACAGCAATGCATATAAACCACCTACAATGTCTAATAACAATATTGAGGCGCTTACTTGTTAAGGCACGCACACATTGAGTTCCTCCAAATATTGACTCGCTTCACAAGCATATTACGTTCTTCTTCATCTTACAATTAGTGTAGATTTTAAACATAGAAGGGCCAAAACATCCCTAATGAAAATTAAATTGCACTAATAAACTAGCCACTAGAGGGTGCTAGAACTGCACAAATGGAAATCAACATGACTTATTTTACCAGATGTGTTCCCTTTAAATATTGTGAACATAACAACGACGATATTGTGGCAGTTTTAATATCACGATGTCACGATATTGCCCTTATCGTTACATCCCTAATAAAGAATAAGACTCAAACAATATCAGCTTCCACTGGATCAATCATTTAAAACCCATTGAGGAAGAGGAACCCAGTTAATATAAGAACATAACAACATGGACTGAGACCAGGAGGTCTGATGTAGGTTAGAAGAAAACAAAAAAAAAAGTTTTAAGAAGCGCTTTAAAAGAAGAAATATTTTGTTCTTACATTCATGCAGAAAGGAAGCAGCACGGGCTGCTGCGTGTAGCCGTCAGATGACTGCTCCTCCTCCGCCTCTCCCTCTTCCTGTTTACTCGAATCCCGGGTGCCCTCTTTGACCTGCTCTCCACTGTAATAAATGATGGGCTGGATGCAGTCTCCATCAGCAAGCAATAGAGTGTGACGCTCCCCGGCGCTCACATCCCACACCCGGATTCCCTCTGACAACTGTGGCAGGAGACAGAAGTGTGTAGTGACACCTAGATGGCAAATTATATATGGATTATAAATACATTTTAAAAAGTTACTACCACACCTTGGCGAGGCGAGGAACTGTGCTGGGGGACTCCATGTGACCCAGCTGACCCTGACTATTACTTCCCCATGATAACAACTTTAAAAGACAGAGAGACACAAATCAAGCTGTGACATTTCACCTTAATGTCAGGCATTTTTCCGGGTGGGAAAAGCTCATGGGACCATGAGTAAGCTAACCTTTTAACCAGTGCAAATTGAGTGAGAAAACATCCACGGAGTACAGTCTCCTAACAATGTACTCAAGAACGTTTTTCCTAAGAACATGACATGAGATAACCACATCTGGTTCATTTGAACTTTCAATTGGAACAATATTTGGGCTGTGACTGGTGACATTTCACAAGATCACAAGGGCGTAAGAAATGACAAGAAATCACTGCCGATTACAACAGATCACCCACAGAGCTAAATTGCAGCCTGCAGGCAACTACAGACCAGTCTGTGTGCAGTGTAGCACACTTAAGGCCTCAGTATGCTTCTGCGAGAGGCTCGCGTCGAGGCGTCACGTTGGAGCTCCGCTCGTGCGTTTGCCTTCCGACTTGTGCGTAATACACATCGGTGTCTGCTGGAGTTTCACACCAAGTCCCGCTGTCACTATGGCTGGGCCGCCACAGAGTGGCGATTCCTCTGCATTTTATGACGGATTCAGGAAGTTCAATTTAATTCAGAAACACGAAACAAAGCCGGGGGGAGAGTAAGTTCATCACCGTGGCAATTAATTATTGCCAATTTGCACCGGTGTCGGCCGTAAACTCGCCAAAACACAACAGCCGTGCGCTTAGCGAACACAGTTTTGTTTTTTGTTTTTTGTTATTGTTGTTTTCCGCCTCTCGTCCCAGGCACATATCCACATGCACAGCCGTGGTCTCCGAGCAGGGAAGTCGATTTGCGCCGCCAGTTGCCTTCACGGAAACTATCTGGGCGGGGAGAGAGAGAGAGAGAAAAAAAAAAGAAAAAACGCCATCGAACGGACCAATCAGAAGCGAGCGACGCCCCGCCATCGACGTGCGTCCAAGGATTGGCGACGTGTGCACGTCGGCCGGCCACGAGCGCCGCAGCACTTAAAATTCATGGCTCGCGTCGATCATGTGATCGACGGCGCTCATCGACGCGAGAGCAAACATGGAGGCATAAATTAGGCTTTAACGTTACAGACCAAATCAGTAACAGAATCACAATATATTGTATATGCAAATTTTAAATGTCCTGTTTTTTGTCTAATAAAGGGATGGACTTTTTTTTTTCCAATCTCATTTATTAGTGAATCAAAAAGACAGATTAATCAATTGTTAAAATAGCTAATAAAGGAGCTCTAAAATTGAAAAAATGTGCATCTAATCCATGTGATCTGTATCACAATCGATATCAGACAATATAACTCATGGTGCTGCGAGAAAAAGCATTAACCACCACCAATTAAGACAGTGTGGTTTCCAGTCGACAAATGGCAACTACTTGCCATCTTGTATGTATAACTAATACAAGATGTATTAGTTAAATTAGTAAATATGCAGTGCATATTTATACTGAATTAATTTAGTATTTTTTCAAGGAAATTGAAAACTACAGAGCCCCTAAAAAAAAAAATTAAATATGTTTCTTTCCGGACGAGAAACCTTTCTTGTCCGGAGGAGAAACTCTCTTGTCCGGACAAGAAAGTTTCTCCTCCGGACAAGAAACATATTTAAAAAAAAACATTTCTCTCATGTCACTTTAGGGGCTCTGCAGAAAACAGCCTAAAACTTCTAAGGTATTCAGTGGCGCAAACCCAGACAATGTTTTTGTGATGGTTTTAATTCTAATCGAGGCTTTCTCCCTGGGACCTTTTTGTTTTGTTTTTTAAATAAACATTCTGAAATGTCCTATGCACCGTCCTGTGACTACAGCTGTTGACTGACCTGCGACTGGGCCGTCAGAGCGAGAGAATGATGAGAACCGGCTGCCACTCGCACCACCTCCTTACTATTGAGACCTTTGATGCAGAGTGGCTCTAATCTGCAAACATCACACTTTTGGTATTACGCAACAGTTTGCTCACATGAAGAAGCTTGACGGCAGCAGTCCCTACCTGTCTAGGTTGTCCCCATGGCCTAGCTGACCATGTTCTCCGTGGCCCCAGCTCCACACCTCTGTTTGTAGAGAGGGCAGCACCTCTTGATCCGCTGGGGCTGCCATTCCCGATGATGTCAGGGCCGTGGCACCCATTTTGGAACGCTCAGCCTTGCGTAGCAACCGTGGCGACACTGCAAGCGTGCAGAAGGGAAAAAAAAGAAAAAGAAACCTAGTGTAATGACGTGTACTCCATTGAACACAGGTTTTAAAGTACAGTATATGTACTCTTTCAAGGTGATTTTATGATTTGTTCATGAATCTGTACCTCCTTTGAGCACAAACCTATAGTATATCAAAGCTGAACATTTCAACAAGTTGGAAAAAACAATAAAAACAACAACAACAAAAAAACATTTGACTGGAGTTGATATGTTTTCTCCTCTTATATGAGTAGTAGTACTACACATTAAACCGTGGTTGCTGCCACACACAGCAATCTCTTCTTCCCATACCTCCATCAAGTTGATCTTGTGAGTCATTGCCCCATGGCGAAAACTAAAATTGAATCGCCCACATAAAATGTTTTATGATTATTTACTTGTATAATTCTTCCAAGTTGCAACAGCCTAACAAACCAAAGCTATGTTTCCATCAAGTGGTACCGTTCAGTTCAGTTTGTAACAGTATAGTCCAAATAAGATAAACCCCCTATCAGGGTTGTGTAGTCGATTCAGAATGGTGAAACAGCAAGTAAGGCTGCTGTTAAAGAAAGAACATTATACGCTTAGTGCAGTTGAATGTGCTGAACGAACCTGGGGGGGACAGTGACCATGTTCCACTGTGTTTTGATTTTCTTCCCATTCATTTAATTAATATTAACACGCAAGCCACAAGTCCGCCTTTCGCTTACACAGCAACTACAGACATTTCTGATTATTTACATATCAGTGTTGATTCACAAACGTGTCCCCTGACACATGCCTTTGGGACTTAGTAGGTTGGTGTGGGGTTATTCTCCAATTGCTAGACACAGTAATTTTGATGATGATACCTTCCTCAGGTTCATATATTTTGAGACTCTTTATAATGGAACTGGAATTAAATATGCACCATACTGAACACAAATGAACAGTAGGTGAAACAAAGAAAAGTCTTTACCACATACTGTGACTTAAAGGATGAAAATCTACATCTAGTGCAGGGAAAGGGAACCCTGGTCCCCGAGAGCCACTATTGAGCCTGCCTGTTTTCCATGTCTCGCTCTTCCAACACAGCTGACTCAAATGATCAGCTCATTAGCAAGCTCTGTTACACCTGGTAACGACCTTGTTCATGAATCAGGTGTGTTGGTGGAGCTTTCCATAGCCAAAATGCGTATTTTCCTTTTACGCTTATACGCTTCAAAGTCCAGCTCCTCCACGTGTAAAAGATTTTTTGCGAATTTCGGGCCTTCTATCCAAATATTTGGCGTTTCCATTCAGTTTCTTTTTCACAATTCTTGAAAATTCGAATAAAAATAGGTGGATGAAAACCCACCAATGGAAAACAGGCAGGACTTTAGGTGACATTAGATCACACTCTCATTTGTAGTCACAATAAATGGCGGATAATAAAGTAAGATATGTTTGGGGAGACGAAGAAACAAGATTGTTTTTATAATTAAAGAAAAAACATTAATGCAATTTTAGCTCACTTAATGTAACAACACACTTCACTTAGATGCGTGAGGGAAGCCAAAAAGACAAACTACTTCTGTTTAGTCTGCCAAAACCAACATTCCCACCCGGAACTCCCCATCGTCCCAACGTTCCGTGGGTGAATTATGTACCCCTCACTAGTACAACGTCATCTCGCGGAGCATATTCGCAAAAGAAGAACGGATGGAAACGGGCTTAAGTCGCATGTCCGTTTTGCGCATTTTCACAAAATGTGCTTAAAATTTTCTAAACATTTGGATGGAAACCCGACTTGTGCCTCTCGAGGACCTGTGTTCCCTACCACTGATTTAGTGGTTGTTTAATGGATTCAAAATAACACCACAATGAAGTGTGACAAAAACATGCACTTGACGCCAACATGCATGGGCACGAGGCGTACTTACACAGCAGCCCATAGGAGGATAAGAGGTGAACAGCGTATCTACCCTGTGAGAGGAGTCCCGGGAGCGACAGGCGACGATGCAGGCGTTCCGCCTCCTCTTCATGGATATCGCCAGTACTGGAACTCTTCTTGGCCTGCACAGAGTCTTCCTGTCGGACATGCTGGGTGGTGTTCTCGCCCGCTCCGGGACTGGACCCCGCTTGCCTGACTGGCCCTCCTGATCTCAACGCTCCAGTAGGAAGATACAAGTTCATCATTTTTTTGAGGGACAATGCCTCATAAGTGGAGGCAACCCTTTCACCGACTGCTGAAGCGCATGAGGCAACCAGGTTGTTGAGGGGATTGTTGGAGGAGGCGCTGATGAGTCCAGCTGCTGAGGGCTAAAACAAAAGACAGTAGGGGATATAAACATAGCAGGAATGTAAGTCAGACAACCTGAATGATACCATTTTAATCCTTTCATTTTGTATTCATCCTGTTCACCCTATATAGATGGATGGATTGATGGATGGATTTTAAAGGGATACTTGAGTGATTGAACCATTTTCAACAGTAACATTTTGTCTATATTTAATGTGATAACTTCATTTTTTTCCATGAACAATTATTTTTTTAAAAGAATTTTGCCACTTGCAACTGAAGATAACATCGCCTGTGCTGAGACAATAGGTCAATCATGGCTCAGTTGGCTGACCAAACCCGGAAAACACACGAGTCGTGAATGGTCGTTACCTATTACCTCAGCACTGGTGATGTTATCTTCATCTTTTAAAGGTGTAATAACTGATTTGCTTCCAAAAATGTATAAATACATTATATTTAAAATATTACCAGGCCCCCAAAGACTTACTTTTACATTTCTTTATATGCTAGAGCATACAGAAGGCTTTGATGCAGCCTCTGAACTGCAGAGAATGCTTACAATGGTAGTTATTCAAAAAAAGGCACGCAGGTGGCAGCAGAGTATAAGAGATCAACCAGGGTCATGTTGAAAAACGTTCTTTTACCCACAGTTTTAGACAGATTTGTGAATAATGGTAAAGCTTAGCTATATTCTAATGCTATTTGCTGCAAAATGAAAGATAGAAATATACTTTTTTTCTGATGAAAGAAGAGACTCTGATCTTTCTTTTGGTAGGTTCCATGTTTTTATAGCAATAGAACACAATATTCTGTG
Organism: Festucalex cinctus; assembly: GCF_051991245.1. NCBI lineage: Eukaryota > Metazoa > Chordata > Actinopteri > Syngnathiformes > Syngnathidae > Festucalex > Festucalex cinctus. The sequence continues at coordinate 15,160,296 of NC_135412.1, forward strand.
GGCCTTGCAAATTCAGTCTAAAACAACTGGGGGGGGGGGCTTCAGTGAAAATGGCTGGGAGTGAATAAGCTACTTGTTCATGAACAAAATGAAAGTTATCACACTAATTATAGACATATCGTCTTACTGTTGAAAATGGTTCAATGACCCATCAATCGTGAAGTGTGTTGTCTTCTAATAGAAAAACTCACGAGTAGTGTGTGCAGTCCTCCAATGGTCACCTTTGGTGTTTTTTCAGCTTGAGTGCTATTTGAGAGCTTCTTCAGGTAATCTTTGACTTCCTGCTCATCTGGATAAGGAGAAGATTTGGAACTTGGGGTCCCACTAAACTTTGTCCCTGAGACGTCAAAGTCCGAAGCAGGCAGTTCCTCCCCAGCCAGAGATGATTCTTGTTTCTCTAAATTTTGTAATTGTGAGGTGTCACTGTTCTTGACAAGTGCCGGAGAAACCAATTGAGGAGGCGATGTAGAGGTTTTGGAAGAAAGGGCAGGCTCTGATGGAGACATTTTGAGCACAGGATTTGTAGAAGGTGTTTTGAGCCGCTCCTCCTCCTCCTTAGGCTGTTCTAAGCAAGGGAGGCAGTAGTGACTATCAGAGATGATGACATGATCCTCTTTGTCTGTCATGGTGTATAGCAGCTGTTTACACTGCCCGCATTTGTCCGCAGGAGGCCGTTGGATGTCCTGTGGGCCCATGCAGCGCACGAGCGCCAGGCTGTGTTTGGCCCCGCAGGCCACTTGAAGTACACACCTGCCTGCTAGGAGCTCAACCTTTTGTGGTTTCCACACAGGAAAAACGGTGGCACCGAGGCCCAGCTGGCAACCGCTGCCCCAAGCCCACACTTCCTGCTGAACCGAGAGTGCCAAGGTGTGCTGCCCCCCACAGGCGAGCTCGAGTACAGGTACAGTCGGCAAGGAACTACAGTCAGAGTCTGCCAGAGCGATTGGAGTCGGGTTGGGGACGGAGCTGAGGCCCGACAAACCACACTGTCCGGCAGTGTTGTCGCCCCACATGTGGACGCCGCCGTCCTCTGTCACCACTCCACTGTGGAAGCTTCCGGCAGCCACAGCGACAACACACTGTCCGCTGAGTGCGCTCTCCAAAGTGGGCTCCACAGACTCTGACACTTGACTCTGCTTCCATGGACAGTGCCCGAAAGTAAAAACGTGACCACCTGTTTGTGCACAAAAATAACATTATAAATAGCAACATGCTTTTTAAACACTGCAAACGCCACGGTGCTTACCTTCCACCAGAAAAATGCCATGATTTCTTCCCAGAGCGACCTGGAGAACAGAATGGGGAGGGAGCAGTTTCTCGGGGGCCACACTGTAAGAGTAGCCCTTCCACATATGGAGCAGGCCTCGCCCTCCTCCGCCATCATCATCTCCAGAACTGCGAGATCATGAGTTATGAGATACAGGACATGCTGCCTCAGCTCACATGATTGTCTAACGTTTTAGGAGATGGGTTGCAAAATTTGAACCATTTTCAAACTGGTGAAACTTTCCATAGGAATTAACAGTAATTTGTTGGAATTAACGGGAATAAACAAGGAATTTACAAAACTGAAGGTTGGCTCTTAACAGGGAAAATAAATGTAGACAAGGAAAATACATTCAACATAAACCTGATTTCATGCAAGTACAGTTTGAATGTGTGCATGTATTGTGCATTCTTCCATCACATTGTGCATTCCTCCATCAAATACTGCAGTCGCCCGTGGGTGGTCACATGGTGATCATAAGCCCGCAAAACACTACAATAATCCTCCTTACCCCTTCCTCTGGGTTTCCATCCGTGGGCTTTATTCCTCCATGAGCGTGTCATAAAAAACTCCCGCCAACTTGTCCAACGCGTTGACGTTCTGTCGGCGAGGAGCAAATATAACATGTCAATTGTGATCCCAAAGTAAACACGCACTCTGACTTTGAGCAGGTGTCAGCCTGTCATGACGATCACGTTAGCAACCTCTCATATAAAATAGCACTGGCGAACTCATTCAATTAAAAACGCAAGCACATATTTACAGTGGTCCTGCGAGCACCTTGTTAAATCGTAAAAGTGATTCTTACCAGCTGGTTCTTTTCTTCATGGTTTATGTTGAACCGGCAATCATTTTTTGTAGCAGGGAAAAGCTAACGTGAATGCTAGGCTAGCAGAGGAGCAGGCAGCCTCATCTGTTGACAAGGCGAATGGAAAAGATCGTCTGTGACAGTAAAAACTCGTCTCTGAAAGAACGGTCCGGTTTGTATCCATTTACATTTGAAACCCTAATATTGCTACAGAATATCATATAAACGTGTCAATATTTTTGCAGTACGCTTTTTATTTAATAGGCTTACGTTGAGTTAAAACATTGAATCCAAAATAAATGCAGAGTGAGATGCCTGCTCTAGCTCAATATGGTATACTTGTCAAATACGGAAGCCGAAGAAACAACCCAAAAGAGTAGTTTAATATAAACATTAAAATTAATAGATAGATAGATAGATAGATAGATAGATAGATAGATAGATAGATAGATAGATAGATAGATAGTTCCATACACAATATATAAAGTCAACATATCAGTTAAGTGAAGAAATTACTATAGGGTAAACACCAGACAAATACGTGTACAATAGTTTTACAGTCTGACAAAATGTTTATAAGGCCTGCCCATATAATCCTACTCTCACAGTTTTTATAACATTTACATCCTTCAACAATGTTTATTATATTGAAAAAGTACCATTAAACATCATCTACAGGTCAGACGCGGGATTCACCAATTCTGACCCTCAGGTCAGGAGTCCTGCAGGTTTTAGAAGTTTCCACCCACTAGCATACTTGATTCATATAATCAGCTCATCAGCATGCCTGATAACAATCCTGAACTTTAGTATGTTTGAATTTGGTAGGCGGAAACATCTAAAACCTGCAGGACTCCAGATCCGGATCTCGAGGACCGGAATTGGTGAACCCTGGATCATATAGGTCGTGAATGAATGTTCTCGTTCTTGTCACTGGCATCCTGAAGACCAAATGTCGAATTGATTTCTTTGGTAAACCCTGCCTGCGGGAAAACACCAACCCAACACATCAATGCTGTTAATATTATGATTTTGTGTAGATCCCCTTATTTGTCTTGTGTGCGTCCAGTCTGGAAAGTTTAAATATAAACAGAAAAAAAAAACATAGATTTTATATAAAGAGTACAAAATATTAGTATAGACATAAAAATAACATTCAACCCTTACTCCAATAAAAACACTGCAGTAACAATATGACCCGAATTTAGGAACTTTTACAATCTTATACAGTTTTTATGTTGTTGAAAATGCATAAAATTAAATTAGGTTTATCACTAAAAGCCAGGAGGCATACACGCAAATCATTCAGTATCATCTGAGGCAACAGGTCGGTATAGGACATGTGGATGAATGTGCTCTTTTCACTGGCTTCCTGAAGACCAAAGAACAAATTGATTTCTTTGGTCATTCCTGCCCGCTGGAATACATAGCCCCAACACATCAATGCTGTCAATGTTTGGATTTTGTGTAGATACCCCAACTTGCTTTCTATTGGTGAGTCCAACCTGGAGGCAGCCACAAAAGGAACTAAAATGTAAATGCTCCTTTTCATATAGCCACTTATAAATATATATATTTTTTAAGACACCTTGGTTTTATGTTTAAATTACATCTCCCACGGTGAAACAGCCATGCTTACAAAGTCCTATTTTGGAAACATTTTTGTTTAACTTTTAGCAAGGCATTCACGGGAAAGGCAATCCTTAGTGACAGAGCAAATGCTGGTGGATCATAGTAAAGCCATCAAAAGCTTCATTAGAAACTGCGCGAGTTGAACAATTTCCATGTGTTGCCAGTCAATATCTGCAGATATAAACAGAAATTATCCTAATTACTCACTAAACACGTTACACTCTTATCTTTGAACAATCAAGCATTAGTTTCACAAATTTGTATCTCAGAAATGGCACCATTTATTTTGCTGTCTTATTGTATGAATGCAAATTAATCCTGAAACGTCAGCACACTGATGGATGCCAGAACTTAATAAGGCTCTCTGCAGTGGCCATCACAGTAAAGACAGCTTGAGTGACAAAGATGAATCATTTGTGAGCATGTGTGCTACTTTTCATTAACTACATACTTAAAAAATGGAATTGCCATCCCGAAAAACAATTTGCAAATCATGAAACTTCATTTGGGACACATTAAAAGTTGCTAAAGACATTGTAGTATTAAATAAGTTTGAAATGCTAATTTTGATTTTTTTTTTAAGCATATTTGATAACACCTGCCAATAATTAACCCACAAACTTAGCTGGAATTTCCCACACAAGGACTTTGTCATCTATGTATGAAGCAGTTATGTAACCCATTTCCCCCTTTAATGGAGCACATTTTGATCACACATCTTTCTGGTCTATGCCGTCACGGATTTGGGGCCCCCGTGAAAAATCTTTTAACGCTGCTCTTAGAATCGACATCATTTTTCTCTCCCTTGCAGCATCCCAGCTCCCATGTCCTTTCAATTCTGAATAGTAACTTGGGCTAGGAATCACCAGACATTTTCCCTAAGCTTATTACATGAAAACAGAATTTGTTTTTCTGAAAAGTCTGGCTGATGGAAAAGGCAGTCATTGGTGTCACAAGTAAAGTGATGGGGTGTGCATTTGGTACCTGTGATTTCAATGCGGACTTACCGTACACCCACATCTTGATCCCACCACGGTCACCTCACAATTACAGAAACCATCAATACGCTAAAAAAACACACAGCGTGTAACCGTGCCATGTACTGTATGTCATCAAGAGCAGTTCAAAATCAATATTTATCGAATAAAATGACTTGAACAAAGAAGACATTATCTAAAAAAAAAAATCATACTCACCATATTGATCAATAAATGGATTGATGTGTGCAGATTGCTGCTGGGGCAACAATACTGAATCTCAAGGCACATGTACATGACACGACATCACATAGAGGTTGAAATAGGATGGCGAAAATAACATCTACAAGAAGTACAGCCAAAGGAAATGCTCCAAATTGAAGTAAATAAACTGTTCTGAATAATACTTTAATATAAACTCGTGATTTATGGAATAATTGAATTGAATTTGTAAATGTAGGTCAGGGCAGAGAAGGCGTTGCTGGCCCTAACCTTGTGTCACTGATCATCTATCATGTTCAGAGTTAAAGCTTCTATGCAAAATGTATGACTGATGTTGTAGAATGACTGTCTAGCAACTGGAAAGTTCTGGTCCAGCTCTAAAATGTGTCCCTTTTGTCTCAGTAAAGATTCTGATTGTCCATCTGTTTTCTGGGGCTATGCTCGGTCACCGTTCTTTCTAACCCCCCCCCCCCCCCCAAAAAAAAAAAAACAACAACAACAAAAAAACAGTAGGCCTACTGTAAAAAAAAATAAAAAATTAAATTAAAAAAAAAAATCTCATGCTGAATTCATAATTCATTATGAATGGAGGTTTTATTTTCATGACCATTTTATAAAAGGCAGATTTTCCTTAGATGTGGTGGAGTGCCATGGTAAATTAACATCTTCACCGGAGAAAGTTTTTTTTGTTTGTTTGTTTGTTTTTAGAATTTATCAGGCAACATCTGTGTTATGTCTCTTCTTCCATCCATCCATCCATCCATTTTCTTGACCGCTTATTCCTCACAAGGGTCGCGGGGGGTGCTGGCGCCTATCTCAGCTAGCTTTTGGCAGTAGGCGGGGTACACTCTGGACCAGTTGCCAGCCAATCGGAGGGCACACAGAGACAAACAACCATCCACACTCACAAGCACACCTCGGGACAATTCGGAGCGCCCAATTAACCTGCCATGCATGTCTTTGGAATGTGGGAGGAGACCGGAGTACCCGGAGAAGACCCACGTGGGCACGGGGAGAACATGCAAACTCCACTCAGGAAGGCCGGAGCCTGGACTTGAACCGGAGTCCTCAGAAATGGGAGGCGGACGTGCTAACATGTCTCTTCTTATTTTGTTATTTTAACCTTAATTTAACCAGAAGTGTCCCAATGAGATTAAAAACCTATTTTCCAAGGGAGTCCTGGCCAAGAGGCGGCAGAAGTTAGTCAATGTAAAAAGAAAGTTACAGTTCCAACACAATATAAAAATATGACATAAAAATTATGCAAAAGAGGTACAAGTAAGGGAGTCTGTCAGGAATGCTCTCAATCTTGATTTAAAGTCATTCAAAGAAATAAGTTGTTAATTTCCAGTCCTTTTGCAACAGGTTGCATGTAGAAGGGGCAGAGAAGACAAAGGCCTGTTTATTTTTCCAAATTCAGCGCAAGCAAAAGGAACAGTTAGCAACAAAATGTCATTTGAACGCAAACACTATGAAGTAACACTTCTCTGTGTGATTAAGTTGCAAATGTATGAGGCCAGTAGTCCAATAATGACCTTATAGATGGCCTTATAGAGAAAGGTGAATACCTATACCGCCCATTGATTGGATGCGAGTCTACAGTGCCTTTTACATGTTTTATGCACAGCAAAACACCATAGAACACTTTGGCCTACTCTCAATCAACGGCAGTCGTCTTCAACAGACAATCATCATAGTCATGAATACTTTAACAGCTTCTTAAGCCAGCTTTGACCATTTTCTCAACTTTTGCAAACGAGGAATAACGACGAAGAGCAACCAGCTCGACAGCCTTAAGCCGCGTCGTCAAGTGCTTGTCTATGGCATTGGCTGCGTAAAAAAACGGAGCAGCTGTAAGCTCGCAACTTCCGGTTTGACATGTCAAAATAAAAGTATCGTATTTTAAAAGAAAACGATGGCAGTGCCAAGAGCCAGAGGCCATCCCACTCGAGAATACAGTTCACAGTGAAAAAAATAAAAGTGAATCTCAACAAAGGTTAAACTAGTTTAAGCAATTTTATTAGATCCCACAAAGTAAGAGCATCACAAGGGCATGATGTTGAACTGGTTTCAGCACAACACTTTCTTGCAAAAGGTACACTATGCTGAACAGAGAGCAAGTTTAATACACACACGATATAGACCTATAGTAGAACAATCACCCTAGCCCCCAAGAAAATACAAAAATACAAAATACAAGCACAAACAGGACTCTCAAAAATGCTCCAAGAAATTTGCTAGCTTGTTCAAGAGAATCAAAAGAATTACCATTCTTTGGAAAGTGAATAGAGCTGAGGTCATTTTTTTTTCTTGCGTTACGTTCCGAAGCAGCGTTAGCCAAAGTCTCAGGGGAAAATATAAAATACAAATCCTTCAACACATCTCAGCCTAAATCTGTGACAGTCTGAAAAAAAAGAGGATCGCTAGAAAAGCCTTATGACATGCAGATGATTACTTATGACTACAGGTCATTTACTCGTCCCCTAGTTTGCTATAGGCCCTTTACTGTGACCATTTAACAACAACAACAAAAAAAAGTTTTTTCCCTACTTCGCATACAGCATTTCTTTTCTTTTAGCATACATTGGGCTGAGAGAAAACACAGAGTCAGTGAGAACAGCGGGGAGAAAAGGGTAGAGTTGGAAGAACACCCGATCCGTGGCCGAGACTACCAAATATCTACGTTTTGGGTGGGGAGCCGTAAGGGCGTGCAGCATGGCATTAATGACCTTGTCTGCGTTAGTGAAACCCATCTTGCATGAGGACACAAAGTACTCGATGGCCAGCTCAATGTAGTCTCGGTTGAAGATTCGCTTGCGCTCATCATCGAACCTTCTCCAAATGTCGGAAAGGGTCTTCATCTTCACAATGTTGGTGGCTTGGCCAAAGTTACCCGGCTGGATGATGCTCACCTGAGAGGGGAAACAAGGTTCATATTTTCACCTGGAAGATAAAATTTGTCTTGGAGCAAGGGACCTATTATTACTATTATTATTATTATTTTAGTTTAATACACTAACAAAGACAACTGTGGAAAATATGCTGGCTTTCACATACATTGTTTTCCTAAAATGTCGCACGATTTGATTGTGGTTTTGTTTCGACAAAGTACCTTCACACCAAAGCTGTCCATTTCCACCCGTAAGCAGTCAGCAAACGCTTCCAGTCCTCGTTTGGACACACTGTAGCTTCCCATGTTCAGGCAGTTGAAGAAAGAGAAGATGCTCGACACGAAAACCACTCGGCCTGCGGCAGTCGGGACGAACAGTAAATGACCAACGGTGCTGTGACATGAATGCGAGAGAAATATCAAAGATTGGGTTGGCCTTGATTCTTTAGACCTGGTATCTCACTGAGCGTCGAATGCTTGCGAACGTAGTGAATTTAGGGTTTTCATCAGACTTTGTAAGATGTTCACAGACAGCTTTTGTCACAAAACATTTTGACCATACTCAGACATTTTTCACTGTCTGCAAAGATCTTTTGAAACCTTTTACGAACCCTGATAAAAATAAATAAATAAATAAATTAGCTACATTCGCTTGTATTTGTCGCACAGTGAGATACAGCAACTTTTCATTTATGGATCTATGTAAATTTCCACTATAAAAAAAAATGATGCTGACACTAGGAACTCTCTTCACTTTTTATTTTTAAAGGGACAGCAACATGAAAAATCTACTTTTTGGAGCTTTAATTAAGCCATGTTAAAATGCTAATTCATCACCAAAAACATCACCGATGTAGTGCTTTCCTCCATTATTAATTATCCTTATTATTATTAATTATCCTTTACCTTTGAAATGCCAAAGTGCAATGACAATTGTCTTAAAATCCCAGAAAGCCTCTGGCTGACACGTGTAAAGTACTAGTAAAACCTTAGCACTATTGAACCTACCTGAATGAATAGTATAGTGGTTAGTGCGCTTGCTCTGTATAAGCAGCAAGTACCTGGTTCAAAACCAACCCAGGATTTTTCCCTCCTTTCCTCTCTCTTCTTCTCTCTCCTCTCAGATTTTTTGTAGAAAGGAGCCGTATTGTTTCTAATGATTATTGAAGAATTGGCTTGCGTCAAGTTGCGTGACCATTGAAAGAGTGCTCAGACCCAGAGCTCCGACAGCAGACAGCAGTCGGCTGTCACACGGGGAGAGGCGGGGTTTTGAACCGGGCGTTTTACTTCCGCGTGACAAAAAAACCCCCCAGCAAAACACCTAATATTTCATTAAAAATTACATCGCCATGGTGTCAAAGGTAAGATTAAATAAGTGTATGCCTATAGCTAACTGTTGGAAGGGCTCAAAATATGGTGGTGTAATTCCTTTACAAAAAAAAAAAAAAAAAAAGTTAAAATTAAGTAATATTGACATTTTGGAAAACTTTATTTACAGAGAGTAGAAAATTTTAGGTATTTTGTTTAGTATTTAATTTAACTTAAGATTTGCTGATGACCCTGGAAGCTTCCTGCAATTTTGTTATAATTATTAAACAAAGCTGTCAATAGTTTAAAATGAAAAGAAAAAGTAAAATTTAAGGCTAATATTTTCACTTTTACTGCAAATGAATATCGTCTTGAAATATCGGTTATCGTCCTCCTCGACTACTAATAATCATATCAGCCTTGAAAAAGCCATATGGGTGCATCACTATTCTTTACCTTTTGCAGCCCTCACCAAAGGCAGGAACGCGACAGTCGTTCTGATGGCGCCAAGGAGGTTGATGTCCACCGTGTGGCGGAAGTCTTCAATTGTGCTCCACTCTATCTCAGCCCAGTCTGAAACGCCGGCGTTGTTCACCACTGCCCACAGGCCTGCAGACAAGCAGAAATTTGATGAACTCTCAGAACTGCTCCACATACAATAAATAACAATTTCCAGAAATAATCACGTTTTCTGTTCTCACCTTTTTCCGGCAGGTTCTCCTTGACAATCTTCTTCGCCTGCTGCACATCCTCGTCACTGGTAACATCCAGTTTGAGGATTTTCAAATTACCATAACTCCCTCTGGCCAGGTTTTGGGCACCCATTCCCTGTGGAAACAAACAGCCGGCAAAGACCACAAAACCCATGTGGTCCAAGCATCGAGCAAGCTCGTATCCAAAGCCGCTGTCACAGCCCGTTATCAGCACGGCGGAGCCACGGCCATCCACATGGGGATTGCAGCGCCGGCGGGAAAACATTTGACCAAAGACCAGGAGAATGACGGCCAAGATGGGGATGATTCCGAGGAGTTGGTAAGTAGATAAAGAGGCGTTCATGTTGGCCAGGCGTCCGTGAGTCACACTGTGAAGAATCTGCTGGTGAAGCCCATCAGCCAGTTCTTTATACTGATGTGAATGTTGAAACACAATTTGTTCAGGTTTCCATGTGACTTCAATGCCTCACCACACTAAATTTTATGCGGCATGTCTAATCAAACCGACATGTTAGAACACACCTTCATCAGAGACTCCATTACATAGAGTACACCTTATCTTGTTCCATTTTTTTCAAAGCTGCTCTTTTGAAGTTGAAGCAATCTCATTGATAAATGCTTAAAAAGTCAAGAACAAAACAGGCTGCTCATTCACAGCATGTTCTTTTTTTTACACATTGAAAAGACAACACTGCAAAGTTATGACATTCTCTGATTTAGCTAAGTATAGAGTATTTCCAATAAGATGCTATATTTGTTGAGGTATGAGTGTGAACTAGACAAACCTCTTCGGACACATGTCGTTGCATCAAAAAACAACAAACCAAAAATGACTGGTCGTCTGTGTTGTCAAAAACAACTTAATTTCAATAATGCCCAATCTCTTTCCATTAATATTCAAATCACACCACGAAGCTTTCCACAACGGTGTGTAGTTAAAAAAAAACAAAAAAAAACTGCCAAGGTTTACCCACACCTGACACTCATTACCTTGAGCGTCATTTAATTACTTCTTGGGGGCACATGCGCCACCATGCGGCCAAAGCCAGGAATCACACGCAGAGAAGGAAAAAAACAAACAAAGAACACTGTAAAATGGTGCCAACGGGTATGTTTGAGTAAAACATTTTTACTTTATTCCATCAACTACTGACAATATAACTCCCGAATAAAAACAAATCCATTGTCATTTTGAGTATGTATGTGCAGAAAAATGGTCAAAATACACACGCACACCCAGAACACACACATTCACCTTGCGATTGGCAGTTTAGGGTGTACCCCAATTACTGCCCAAAGATAGTTGGGATAGGCTCCAGCACGCCCCTGACCGCGGTTTAAAAAATTGATAGCTGGATGGATTACATTGAGCACAACTTCTAGAGCTAATGATCAAGTGTCCATCACAATATTAGATTATAGCTCAGCCCTAAAAAAAAAAAAGCCTGAAACATTGTGGAATATACACAATATTGTGTTTCACAGGTGTTTCAAACAATCAGCTAATCAGCAAGCTCTGCATGAAGCCTGATTATGATTCTCAGCCGTGTTGTCTGAAGGAGACATGGAAAACAGACTGGATCGGGGTACTTGAGGACCAAGGTTGAGAAACAATGCTCGAAATAACCAAAGCCTTGGAAGTCTAACAACAGTTTTAATACTACCAGGCACACTTTTTGATTATCCCTTCGTATAATGCTCCATGTGACAAATCCATAAAAAGAATTTCTCGCTCTCTCTCTCTCTCGCTCTCTCTCTCTCAGCGTGTTTGAGTCCATCCATCCATCTTCTTGACGGGGAGAACATGCAAACTTCACCCAGGAAGGTCGGAGCCTGGACTCGAAACGGAGTCCTCAGAACTGGGAGGCGGACGTGCTAACCACTCGGCGTGTTTGAGTCGTGATGTCAAATTCATTCAGCTCTGGAAGGACGATTCATCAAAATATAATACTGTACTAATAAGCTTGAAACCAACAGTGACATCACATGGGTTAACCCCCCCCCCCCCCCCCCCCCCCCCCCCACACACACACACACATTTTAGCAAACAGAAATTAGATTACAATGTGTAACCTGGAAAAAATGTCACAGGCTATTACAGATAATTTAAGTTCTAACATACATTGTAATTTCCCCAGACCAGTCTCTCAGAGCTTGCTTGAAGGTATCAAAACGTCAGTTAAAATCTGTTAAATATAGAACCAGTTATAAACTGTCAGGCGATAAAAATTTGTAATCGTAATTAATCGCATGACTTCAATATAGTTAACCCACTATTAATCCCAAATCTGTTATAAATGTACAATAAAATGTAAAATAAGTTTTCATACTCTTGTTAACATGAAAGTGGAAAAAAAAGTTAAATAGATGTATGGTTGCATCTTTTACTCATTGATACAGTATTTTCATAATAATGCATAAAATTGAGTTAAAATTAAAAGATGGACTGTACTGTAAAAAAACAAGTGTGATATTGATTTGTGTCGGTCATTTATCTGCCACTAGATGGCATAATTGCATTTGCAAGACTTTGACAGCTCAGTGCATTTTTCTTTTCATATTAAGAGCCATCTAAATCTTTAACATGAAGTAACTTGTGAAATTCTGCACATTTTTAAAGGTGTAAAATACAACTTAACAATTCTCTACAAATGTATGCATTATTATTAAATTTATAAGATAAAATAATCTTTATTAGTCTTACAATCGGGAAATTTGTCAAAAAATATGCATACATTGTAAATGTTTGCAGATGTCCTCTTGCACATATAATAATCCGTTATTAGACAAGTGCGCCCTCGTGTGGTCATGATAGTAGTTGCAGATAAATGCCACTTCCTTTTCAAAATGTGCTGTTTGTTGTTTGCCGCTTGCCTAGTTGCAACATTTTAGCTGTGCACCCCCCAGTCGCCCTGGTAATGAACGATAACAAATAAAACAAGTGACGACTTAAAGCTGAGTGTAACAAGAAAGGATATTTTGACTGAACAATGTCTGACAACTTTTATTTAGAACCTGCTGGTAACTACTTTAAATTATGAAGACATAAATTACATGAAAAACACAGGAAAATACAACTCTTTTTTTTTTTTTTATGACTTCCCCCCAGAGAGATCTAAGTACATATATATATATATATATATATATATATATATATATATATATATATATATATATATATATATATATGTGTAAATCACCATTCTTCCATTAATTTGACACAAGTGAGATGTAAATTAACACATTTGACAGCATACCTTTGACAAAATATAAATATTTCAGCCTAAATATGACACACAAGTCTTTCTGCTTCACGATTGTAATCGCATGCCAATGATTTTGAACTGAAGCAGTTTTTGTGTCCGACCAGGTGTCACACATTATTTAATGACAAAACAAGTGCTACACTACACACCTGTGCAATCATATGCATTCGGTTGTGCTCACTGTGGAAGAAAAAAAAAAAAAAAAAGCAACTGCATTACCTATTGACCATGAAGGCTTTTATGATGAAGGCACTGTACAGCAGTGAGGTCCAGCATTGTTGGGAACATGACTGATTTAAAATTGTGAGTATGTGATTATTTGATGTTTTTTTTTTTTTTTTTTTACCCTGAAGGCAGTCGATTCCCGTCAGGTTTCCACCTTCCCGTAGGTGCCGTCGGGGGGCCGGTAGTGTCTGGGGAAGGCTTTGAGTTGCAGAGAGTTGAAGGCGTACTTTCTGGAGCCCACGTTCTTCACGGTGTTCTCACGTCTGCAACCCTCACTGGTGAGACAAGAAACACATTGCGAGTCACAAATAAATCACTCGCTGAATATGTGCTGAAAGGTTTGGAGTACATCAACAATTACCACATTCATAGGAAAAAATTGTGCCTTTTCTTTCCCAAAAGATCTTTCTCTTGTGTGAGTAGGGGAAGGACTTTGAACATTGCAATTTATTATCACTGACTGGATTCTGAAAAGCTTGTGCGGACCGACGTGTGGAGCACTGGGAAATGCTGCCGGGCCATTCCAAAGTATATTTTGTGCAACATTCAGTATCCCACAGCAAATTTCAACATTTGGACAGTTAAAACTGGAAAAAGAACTGATTGTATTGAATTAAGACGAGTGACGTCTGGTGACTTGTCTAATAGTATAAAAACAAAATGTAGTTGTGAACGCTGACGTACCAGCAATCTGATTAGATCATGAGAACAAATGTAATTATGAGCTGAGGCAAGTAAAAGCACAAAATCATCCTGAAGCAATGTACAGCTTTATTGCATAAGCATCATAATCCTTAAATATTCGCATACTATGTACAGTACACGTTTCATGTATAATTCAATAAAAGCATTTCAATACAATTACTGTCCAACAGCACAAGTACTTTCGAATCAACCATGTCACTAGTTTTAAGACAATAAAAATAAACTATTTTGTGATTGGTGGCCTTTTTAAATAAGGGGCAGCACTTAAGTGTCATTACAGAAAAAAAGAATAATTATGAACCACACACGTGCAAACACAAATTGTTTCGCTTAATTCTCGTACTTTCATTGATTTTACATAAATACTTTCAGAGGTAGTTCAGAACAAGCCATAAAATTAAGTATACATACTGCATAAATAAATACATACCAAAAATAATTCATTTTGACATTTCAAATGAACAGAATTATATATCAAAAGCAAGGTCTTTAACCTTTTGGGAGTCAGCTGACTGCCAATTATCTTCATTTCCTTTTACACAAACATGCATTCATTCATGAGTCAAATTAAAAACAAACAAACAAAAATTAAAGCAAAAATAATGGGTAAATTCTGTAGTGGGCACTCAGTGGAATAGAGGCAAAAACTGCCTCACAGAAACTCCGTTGTCTCGCAATACAGAAACTGAATGGATGGAAAGCATGTTCACTATCTTAGCACAGGGTTTCAGGCCCCGCATTAGAGGAAGACCAGTGACACTAATAAATTATGAACATCTTCAAAAGTTCTTGGTGACATGAAAAACTGTTTGCGTCCACTAAAATTCTTCCCGAAAGTCTTAAAAATTGCCAGCATTCCCACTTGGACAAACTACATTGTCGTAAATAATCTAGAATTTTGCCTCTCTCGACATGCAGCAAAAGCAACATCACTTGCCACCATACCAAGTTAGATTTACTCAATTGTAGTAGAGGAAGGTGTATATTAGGGGTAAAGTGATCAGTCCAGGGTGAGTTGGGATAGGCATCAGATTCCCTGTGATCTTGAACAGGCTACAAAAAGGAGTGGAGGAACAGAGAATTGCTGGCTACTTTTTGCTGACTTTTGCTCTGAGTGGTAAAACCCCCCCCCAAAAAACAACAACATTCAACCATATTGTTAGAGCTAAAATCTTAGTAGTCATTTTACATAAAAAAATAATAATTCAAGGTGCATTAATCTACGGCAGAAACTAGTGCATAGTACATCCTACCATCCTACCTATCTCTGGCATCAATGTAAACCTGCTCTTGCATGAAGATAATGTGCAAAAGTGCATGAAGACAAGACAAGTAATTATTTAAATGCCTAAATGTCATATTTGTGCAAACTTAGATGAATTTCAATATGGGCTGTTTGCCAGTTTTGGACAGTCTTTCAACAGGCCACCTACAGAAATTATGTAATACACCGCAAACCATGAAGGTCACGACACTGTCAATCACCCAAAGTGCTTTGTGGCAAAGAAAACAGTTGTGAGCATGACCACAGCTTACTCATGGAGAGTGACCACAGTCGAACATGAATTAACTGCTGCATATTAATGATACTAAGATCAAGTCTGTAAGATAGACAGGAAAGAGGATATTTCTGTGGCTGAGGCGTCAGTTGTACATGCAGTAGAGTTCACGCAGGACAATGGCACCCCCTTGTGGTGAGTACTGTCATCACAACAAAATCGGGCCGGGTGCTCAGCCCACTCAGCTGCAGCGGAGTCTTGCCAAGAGAAAAGTCACGCTGAGGAAGATCCAAGCCACCAGGAGGTTGGGACTGAGGGCCAGCAGAGGCAGCGAGTACAGGAGGCTGGGATCCATGCGGAAGTCACGCACCGGCAGTAAGCCGCTCAGGTTCTTCTGGATCACGCCCTCCCTTGTCCCAATGCTGAGGGTTAGGGGGGCAGGAGGGGCAAGGGGCCACGAATCATGAAAAGGTGCAGGAGGGGTGACGAAAGAAGCCGGGTTGGGGGTGGTACAGAAGGAGCAACAAGTGAAAGGCAGGAAACGAGAAGTGAAGGGCAGGAGAGGACGCCAAAATAAACATACAGCATGTAGAAGTGATGCAATGATGCAACAATGCCAGAAAAACAACATGTATGACCATAAAGGATCTCAAAAAAGATGAGTGACATGATAGTCAAACGCATAGGAAACAGGAATTGGGAAAAGAAGAAAGAGAGAACATAAGAGAAAATTCAGAAAGATGAATATTAGTAAATGTTAATAAGTAACGCTAAGATTGTCAGTTTTTATAGCGTAAACATGTTGGGAAGAGTGTGTGAGAGGCTCAAGTTCAAATGAGCAAGATGGGTTTTTTTTTTCATGCTTGCCGGCTGATGAGGAAAAGTTGAGGGGGTGCAAACTAAAAGATCGAGATACACATATCTCCAGCTGGAACACACATGCTCTTTTTTTGCATTTGGTGAAGCAATAATACAGTGAACCCCTACTATTATCATTGTGAAAATCCACAGACTGACACCACCTGTAAAAGGGCTTTATAATTGCCTACGGGGGCGGTGTGGATCAGTGGTATGTTGGTCGTCTCCCAACCCAGAGGTTGTGGGTTCGATCCCATGCCATTGTGACCACGTCGAAGTATCCTTGAGCAAGATACTGAACCCCCAATTTGCTCCTGATGCTGCGTCATCAGTAGGTGAATGGGTAGTCAAAATGTAAAGCGCTTTGAGGGCCTTGTAAGGTGGAAAAGTGCTATATAAAATAAGTGCCATTTGCCATTTTGCCATACAGATGCCTCAATATGGCAGCAATGTAGCAAAAATGCCAGGTATTCTGTTTGGATTTATTTACTGTGGTCTCTAACGGATTGAAGAATATTCAGCCAAGCATCGACATTATGCATCTTATGTACACAATCGTAAACCCATGTTACATATACAACTGCATTCAGTTGTTGAATTTTCAACACAAACAAAACGCCTTCACATGAGGCTCATCGTCAGTATTAGCTAGCCTAAATAACACGCTAGCACAAATAAATACGCAGAATAGTACTTTTAGTGAATGAATAACAGAAGATAGGTTAGGCAAAGAAATCCATAAACATCCCAAACAAGCAAGGCTTCACTATTGTGTAATGTATTTGCTAGTTCGAATCCCCACTGCTGATTGCACACTCTTCAATTAGCATGCGACAGCAAATAGCTCAATAAAAAGCAGGAGTGGTGGGGAAAAGGAAGTAACAAGGGATGATGGTGAGCAAAATGATATCCAAATCTAATAAAAAAAAAAAAAAAAGATACAGAGCCCGAGCCATATATCAAGCAGTGAAGCGCGACAAGAAAGTTGGTGTCTTACCTGCGCATACAGTCGAGCGCCTGAGTGAAGACCTGTGGCGCCATGCCGTGCTCATGCTGCAGGATCAGGCACTGCTCCAAGGTGACCGACATGGCCGTCCGGTCCTTGGCACTTTTACAGCTTGTGAAACGAACCCCATGCAGTCGCCGACAGATCTGAGATCAGTAGAGAAGACAAATGATGAGATAATATAATAAGTTTATTTATGAAGCACCTTTCAACCAAAGTGCTTTACAAACAAAGTTAAAAGAAAATTGGACATAGAAAATATTAATATAATAATATAAAACATACCGGTACATGCGAATATACGAACTATAAAATCAGTAAAAGCAAGCCTAAAAAAAAAATTTCTTTAAAAGCGACTTAAAAGACGTTAAAAACTTGGCATTTCGAATATTGTTTGGGAGGTTGTTCCAGAGTCTAGGAGCTTTAACTGAAAAGGCTCGATCACCCTTAGTTTTTAACTTGGACTCTGGAACAGTCAATAATGTTTGATTAGCAGACCTCAACAGTCTTTTTGGATGAAATGAGATGAAATCTAATCAGAAAGTCTGACTCATGGAGACAGTGATAGATAAAGCAGGTAGAGATAGCAACTGATTCCAGCCAGAAGCATAACCTTTGTGCCCACCAAAAGCAGCAGGATTAGGAATTGAGAGCAAGGAAGTTGGCATATAAGTGTATTTACTTGTTTACAGCTGTTGATCTGTGAACCAAGATAGAAATAGCATTTAACATTTAGCCAAAGTTTTAGAATAAACACAGGCCGCCTGATTGACTAGAGATAATCATACATTCTTTTTCTATAAGAGGAGGAACCCCTTGCTCTTCTCTGCCGTGAGAAACGCAAGGCGAAGCCATGTTCTGCCTTTGGTTTGACCTTTGCATTGAATTTCACCCCTGGGGATCATCTCATCTTAAAAACAGGAAGTTCACCTCGGCCGCCTGCCACAGGATGTCCACGTTCTTGTTTTTCCGCGCTTCCACGTTCTTCCCCAAAAACTTGAGCAGCTCGGGAAGACAGGTCTGAGAAGAAGACCTGGGGAGGCCTGTGGGCCGGAAGACATTTTATTGGCGTTACCATGGTGATGGATTTTGAGACGTTTCTGTCAATGTAATGCCGAGCTCTTACAGTCCTCAGGCAGGACTTCTTTAAACTGTTCATAGTAAGAATTGAGTCTCGTCAGACTCTCCATGTTGATGAGCTCCTGAAGGGATGTGTCTCCAAACCTGCAACATGCACACACATACTTTTCTAATCCAGAGTCACCTAACATATACAATAGCACCTTGATTTTTATTTTATTTTAAATTAATGATCAACTCATTCAATGCCATCCCAGTTATAGTGGATTTTTTACGTCTATAGCCGTCAATGGCACTGAATGAGTCAAATCAATTTTCCCATTGAAATGAATTGAAATGTCATTAATCTATTACAGCCCCTAAAAAAAAATAAAAAAAAATTAAAATTAAAATAACAGCAGCATTTTTGTACTTGTGAGTCAAGCCGCACGAACCATCCTCCCTCCGCACTCACTTCTCTGCCAGCGTTTGCTGCTCGTTGATGCCGACGTTGAAGTGCACCGGCTGGACCCTCAGTAGCATGCCGCTCTGGATTTCCCGTGGCAACGCGTCAAACATGCTTCCAGGCAGGGGGATGCGGACATTGAAGCCGTCGCGGTTGCCCGTGATGATAGGCAGCATATCCAGGGCGGAGCTGCCCGTCGCCTGTGTGACCTTCAAGATCACACGAAATGTTGCTATTTGTCATGCGGCTACGCGGCAAGAACATACTGTATATGAGGAGTTATCAGGGGCATAATTTAGGATAACATCTCACACATGCAACTTTAAAATTCTGTCATATACACTAATGAAAGACTCACAGTTCACAGCTCGTCCTACCTTAAAGGTAACATTTCGCAGATCCATGATGCCGACGCTCATGTCCTCCAACATGGCCAGTTCCTCTCCTAAAAACATGTCAAATAATGTTGAATGCTGAAGTAATGTACAACAGCAGTTCAGCTGAGAGCATAGAGTATCTACTCGATCAGACGCAGTGGCATAATGAGTTGAATGCATGATTTGTAGTACCATAAGTGCTGAGTAGGGACTCAAACTCAGCCAACAAGCCAATGGTGGACAGCTGCCGAAGAAATCCATTATCACGTAGGCAGTTCCTCAGTTTGATAATGAAGCCGCAGATGAGGGCAGTAAGCTGCAACACACACAAACATACCCACACACGTCAACTTGTTGTACAGTATATACGTGCAGCGTACACAACACTCACACTAACAATCAACTGACCGCTTGGCAGAATACAACGTCACGGCGGTACTGCAGGGACACGTCCATGGCGATGGTCGGGGCAATGTCCTGCATCAGTAGAAAGACCATGGACTTTTTGGCCTTGTCACTCATCATGGCAACACAGTCAGTGAGAGTGGTGAGGAGAGGGTACAGCGCCTCACTCCACTCTCCTGGAATCACACACATACAACAAAGTCGACCTTAGTGACCATTTCTCAAGTATAACTCATGATAGTCAATTATCTTACAGGACCATTCATAATGTGGGATATCTGGAAAATGCTACCTCAATAGTTTTTCCATCAAATCTATTAACGTATTCATTTTCACTGAAGCAACCCCCTTTGTTTGCAGCTGTTTTACTGGATTTTGACTGATTTTGGAAGGCCGGCAGAATATTGTGTTATATTGCTATAAAAACATGGAACCTACCAAAAGAAAGATTAGAGTCTCTTCTTTCATCAGGAAAAAAAAAGTATATTTATATCTGTTTCCGTTTTGCAGCAATTAGCATTAGAATATAGCTAAGTTTCATCATTATTCACAAATCTGTTTAGAACTATGGGGAAATCAGCTTGTTTGCAACATGGCCCTGGTTGATCTGTTATACTCTGCGCCTACCTGCTGGCCATTTTTGTCATTACTACCATTGCTTCAACCGTTCTCTGCAGTTCAGAAGCTGCATCAAAGCCTTCTGTATGCTCTAGGATTAAAAAAAAGAAGAAAAAAAAAGCATAAAAACGTATAAATGCGTCTTTGGGACACAAAGTTTAAAATAGAACATATGTATTCGTTTTTGGGACCAAATGAGTTAATATTCATGGGGGCGATTGCGAAGAGTAATTGATGTACATTTGTGTATAGTAACAAATGGGTATGTTGGGTGTATGGATAAATGTAGCCTATGCACAGAATACGTGTTAATAGGTAGTAGATACTGTATGATGATCATCTTTGGGGATATTATACATGTGTCATTGTATGAACATAATGTATTTCGGTATACACTTTTTGATGGATTAATATAAGGTAAATGTGATGGAATTAAATGAGGTTTAATATTTCCCTATAACTTGCAAAACCCGAAGTACATCTTGAGTCAGTATGGAATATTTATCTTATAGATTTTTCCCCCTTATTTGTTTATACAGTCTAAAAGAGAGGGACAGCCATGAAAGTGAGAAGTTGTGGTGTGCTGGTGAGGCTTCCAGACAAGTCTTACCTGGGTACGCCTCCTCAACGTTGGGGCTTCCATCGGCTGAGGTGCAACATGCATGATTGGAGGGCGCTGTAAGCCAAATAAACACACACAAAAATCAATGTGCACCGTAGATAGTTAGCAAAAAAAATATGGCTCACTGATCACAAAAAGTAAATTTTCCAATTTAATATAATAGCTCAGAAAATTATTATTTAAGATATCTGGGTTTCTCTTTCAATTCCTGCAAGTATGTCAGTTTTTGCGTTAACTAAACTGGCAAATTTTCAAACAAAGATCATGGAGAGCTAAGAATTTTTTTTGAGGTGGTATTTAGTGTAATAAGTTTGAGAATCACTGTTCTAGAGAAAAGTACATAATAGCAACAGATTCCAAAAGACCTCAAGAGGGCGCTTGGATGTGGTGAGGGAAACATAGAAACAGGTAGATGCAGAAAAAGTGCACACAAGTATGATAAACCTACAGGTATTTTGTTCAGGGTTCGGAGTGCATACAGATGAGATGGCGGGCAAAGAGGATGATGATGATGGTGATGAGGAGGAGCATGATGATGATGATGGGGGGAAAGGTGATGATAATGAAGGTGATGATGGACACTCTTGAAATGAACTTCCCGGGTTGATCCAAAAAGCTCTTCTTTTTCCGTCCCCTTTTCACAGCCACAATACAGATTTGGTCATAGTCAGGTAATCATTTCAAGAAGACATATTGTGCATTTTTTGGAGGTCAATTTAAATGAGTTTCCAGGTGTCTTAATTTTGCCTCACTGGAATCAAGTTGTTTTGAGGGGGCGGTCTTGTCTCAGAACTAATTGCTGAGAAACTAATCTTTAAAAAAAAAATAAAAAAAAAATCAAGTACCTTATAATAATATGCA
Organism: Festucalex cinctus; assembly: GCF_051991245.1. Classification (NCBI taxonomy): domain Eukaryota; kingdom Metazoa; phylum Chordata; class Actinopteri; order Syngnathiformes; family Syngnathidae; genus Festucalex; species Festucalex cinctus. Next base: position 15,182,080 of record NC_135412.1, read on the forward strand.
TCCAACAAAACTGACTGCAGCTCTTCTTACCATTTGGCTTTTACATAGTGGTTACATAGTGTGGATAATTTACTGTTTGAAATTGGCGGATCACTCAACTTCGTTGCCAAATCATGGTCAGAGAAAATCGAAACAAAAAGTCACTACATTTGTAGCAAATCATATTGCAAGTTGGTGCATCAGAGAAGTCTAAATACAGTGACATAGTTGCTAAGTGGGCAAAACTGATCTGGGGGGAAATATATACAGAGAAGGATTCACTTGGTAAATTATTTTAAAGGTTGATGGGTGAGAACTGTAGGTACTCCAGAAAGCTACCACTTAATTACTTAAATATAGCAATTAAAAAATCCACCAATCCATCCAACTGAACTGGTCAATTTAAAAGTCAATTTTCCACAATATAACCTCTTTAAGTGTTATATTTTGTCTGTATGGATGTGTTACCCTTCTTAACACAAGCGCCATGCAGGCCCATGTGGACTCTGTCTTGAACGCCGTCGTCTGGCTTCCTTTCTTTCTGGAGCAGCTTGTCTACACGCTGGATGATGCACTCCAGAGATTTGTCCACATTCAGCCACACTTTTTCCTGACACCACATGTAGAGAGGCAGACATCGCAAATATATCACGTACGCACCTGCTCATCTTCGATCGCACAGAGGAAAATCCAGTGACATAAATGTCCCCTCAGAATTAAACGGAAAAATTGACAGATGAGTCTCATCTGTATGAAAATCGGCATTTATGCAAATTTAGAGCTCTGATCTAATTCTATGTTACCCATGTCATTAGGGCTTGGATCATTTCATGGACACCACTGAATGAATGAAATTAACAGTTATAGAAATTATGTACTTTAATGATTATTAGGGCCCGAGCAGCGACCGCTGCGAGGTCCCTATTGTTTTTCGTCGAATTATTATTAGGGCCCGAGCAGCTACCGCTGCGAGGTCCCTATTGTTTTTCGATCGGATTATTATTATTATTATTATTATTCTTCTTCTTCTTCTTCTTCTTCTTCTCCGTAAACGATCACGATTTTGGGTACCTAAACATTTACGAAAACTCACCAAACTTTGCACACTCCTCAGGCCCGGCGAAAAATTTGATATTATGAAGTCGTCATAACAACGCGACTCTATAGCGCCCCCTAGCATAGAAAAATAAAAACCAAGCTCGGCACGTTTGAGCTAGAGCAACGAAAATTGGCAGGCACGTGTAGCACCCCGAGACGCACAAAAAAGTCTATTGGGACCATGTAGCTAAAATGTACAGGAAGTGAGCTATGAATTTTTTAATGTCCAATTTTGGCCTATTTTGGCACATTCACTGTGGTCATGCTTTTTCCCCCTTTGCAAACATTTTTCATCCAATTGACTTCAAACTTGGCATTTATCATCTCAAGACCTGAGAGAACAACTGGGGAAAAAATCTTGCCTTTTCGAAATACTATATGACGGGGGCGGGGCATCAAATATTGCCTTTAAAATTTCATTTGTCCAGAAAGAGCAAATGCTGAATAACTCCCATGTACAAGCTCCAAAAAATCTCAAACTTCTCAGGCAACGTAATAGTCACGGCCTGAAAACATCTATATGACAAAATTCAGTTATACATATAGCGCCACCTAGTGGTTACAATAAATGTCATACTTTACGTTTTTAGCTACTGTGCTGAGCTCGTTGAAGGGATCCAGTTGAAAATTGGTCAGAAAAGCCTTAAGATGTTGGTGATGCCCCACACCGAATATTGTAACTTTTCGCCAAAGGGCGTGGCCGCTACGGTGACGCAAAGTCTGAAGATTTTTCGTGACAATAAAAGCTGCATTAACTTGACCGAGATGATCCTATCTTCTCAAAATTTCACACATTTGATGAGAGTCCAGCTCTAAAGACATCTACTAACTTACATTTCATCTAACTGATAGCGCCACCTAGTGGCAATTTTTTTTCTTACGAATTTTCTTGTACATTTTTCTCCAAACACGTTAACTGGACCAACCTCATATTTGCTCAGATGGGGGTTTCGGCCTTCATGATGTCACAACACGAAGTTTGTGAGTTTTCGCGAATCGCTGTGGGCGTGGCTAAGCACTGTTCGCCAAGAAAACAACGCTAGGTTTGATGGTCTAAACATGCACAGAAACTCATGAAACTTGGCACACACATCTAGCCTGGCAAAATGAGCAATATTTTATCATGTATTGTCCTATTTTTACAAAAATGACTCAATAGCGCCCCCTAGAAATTTTTAACGAAGCAGCCCCGATTGTACGTTTAAGCAAGATCTACGAAAATTTTTAGGTGTATGAGGGAGTCCAAGACCTACAAAAAAGTCTCTTGGACCCATGTGCTAAAATGAACAGGAAGTGAGCTATGAATTTTTGAATGTCCCATTTTTGACGATTTTTGCACATTTTCAGGGGGCATACTTTTGCCCACTTCTCCTACACATTTCATCCGACTGACTTTAGACTTGACCTGGACCATGTCAAGACCTGAGCCAACTACAGGCAGAAAAATCTTGACTTTTGGAAATACTATATGATGAGGGCGGGGCATCAAATTTTGTGTTTCGCACTGAAAAAGGATATGCTTAATAACTCCCCGGTACATGCTCCAAAAAATCCCAAACTTGACATGTATGTTTATAGTCAAAGCCTGAAGGTATCTCTATGACAAAATTCAGTTATATATGCAGCGCCACCTAGCCCTTCAGGCGTGAAAAAAAAATACCCCACATACGGTATTTTGTACAAAAAATGTCAACTCATTCTAAGTGTGATAACTCCCATGTTCAAGCTCCAAAAAATCTCAAACTTCTCAGGCAACGTAATAGTCACGGCCTGAAAGCATCTATATGATAAAATTCAGTTATACATATAGCGCCACCTAGTGGTAACAATAAATGTCATACTTTACGTTTTTAGCTACTGTGCCGAGCTCGTTGAAGGGATCCAGTTGAAAATTGGTCAGAAAAGCCTTAAGATGTTGATCATGCCCCACACCGAATATTGTAACTTTTCGCCAAAGGGCGTGGCCGCTACGGTGACGCAAAGTCCGAAAATTTTTCGTGACAATAAAAGCTGCATGAACTTGACCGAGATGATCCTATCTTCTCAAAATTTCACACATTTGATGAGAGTCCAGCCGTTAAGACATCTACGAACTTATATTTCATCTTACTGATAGCGCCACCTAGTGGCAATTTTTTTTCTTACGAATTTTCTTGTACATTTTTCTCCAAACACGTTAACTGGACCAACCTCATATTTGCTCAGATGAGGGTTTCGGCCTTCATGATGTCACAACACGAAGTTTGTGAGTTTTCGCGAATCGCTGTGGGCGTGGCTAAGCACTGTTCGCCAAGAAAACAACGCCAGTTTTGAGGGTCTAAACATGCGCAGAAACTCATGAAACTTGGCACACACATCTGGCCTGGTAAAATGAACAATATTTTATTGTTGATTGTACTATTTTTACAAAAATGACTCAATAGCGCCCCCTAGAAATTTTTAACGAAGCAGCCCCGATTCTACGTTTAAGCAAGATCTACGAAAATTTTTACGTGTATGACGGAGCCAAAGACCTACAAAAAAGTCTCTTGGACCCATATGCTAAAATGAACAGGAAGTGAGGTACGGATTTTTGAATGTCCCATTTTTGACGATTTTTGCACATTTTCAGGGGGCATACTTTTGCCCACTTCTCCTACATGTTTTATCCGACTGACTTATGACTTGACCTGGACCATGCCAAGACCTGAGCCAACAACAGACGGAAAAATCTTGACTTTTGGAAATACTATATGATGAGCGCGGGGCATCAAAATTTGTGTTTCGCACTGAAAAAGGATATGCTTAATAACTCCCCGATACATGCTCCAAAAAATCCCAAACTTGACATGTATGTTTATCGTCAAGGCCTGAAGGTATCTCTATGACAACATTCAGTTATATATGCAGCGCCACCTCGCCCTTGAGGCATGAAAAAAAAATACCCCACATACGGTATTTTGTACAAAAAATGTAAACTCATTCTAAGTGTGATAACTAAGTCATTTATGAATATTCTTTTACTTTCCACCACTCAAAATGTTCACTGGCATTAGACTTATCCAAACATGTACTTTTTTATTTATTTTTGATAGCCTCTAATGGACATTAAAAGCAATATCGTGAATGAAGGATATGCTTAATAACTCCACGGTACATGCTCCAAAAAAATCCCACACTTGACATGTATGTTTAGAGTCAAGGCTTGAAGGTATCCCTATGACAACATTCCATTATATATACAGCGCCACCTAGCCCTAGAGGCATAAAAAAAAATACACCAACTTAACGGTATTTTTACAAAAAAAAAAAAAATCCACATGTCAAGGTTTATCATGCCATTTTCAAAGAAATTCTGCTTCCAATGTGCCTTACCTAAACTTGCCAGTACCCCAACGTGCCAGTACCCCAACGTGCAAGTACCCCAACGTGCAAGTACCCCAACGTGCAAGTACCCCAACGTGGCCCGGGCTGCGAGGGCCCTTTATAGCTGCTCGCAGCTCTAGTTATTATTATTATTCTTCTTCTTCTTCTTCTTCTTCTTCTTCTTCTCCGTAAACGATCGCATTTTTGAGGACCTAAACATTCACGAAAACTCACCAAACTTTGCACACTCCTCAGGCCCGGCGAAAAATTTTATATTATGAAGTCGTCATAACAACGCGACTCTATAGCGCCCCCTAGCGTAGAAATATAAAAACCAAGCCTGGCACGTTTGAGCTAGAGCAACGAAAATTGGCAGGCACGTGTAGCACCCCGAGACGCACAAAAAAGTCTATTGGGACCATGTAGCTAAAATGTACAGGAAATGAGCTATGAATTTTTTTATGTCCAATTTTGGCCTATTTTGGCACATTCACTGTGGTCATGCTTTTTCCCCCTCTGCAAACATTTTTCATCCAATTCACATCAAACTTGGCATTTATCATCTCAAGACCTGAGAGAACAACTGGGCAAAAAGTCTTGCCTTTTAGAAATACTATATGATGGGGGCGGGGCATCAAATATTGTCTTTAAAATTTCATTTGTCCAGAAAGAGCAAATGCTTAATAACTCCCATGTTCAAGCTCCAAAAAATCTCAAACTTCTCAGGCAACGTAATAGTCACGGCCTGAAAACATCTATATGATAAAATTCAGTTATACATATAGCACCACCTAGTGGTAACAATAAATGTCATACTTTACGTTTTTAGCTACTGCGCTGAGCTCGTTGAAGGGATCCAGTTGAAAGTTGGTCAGAAAATCCTTAAGATGTTGATCATGCCCCACACCGAATATTTTAACTTTTCGCCAAAGGGCGTGGCCGCTACGGTGCCGCAAAGTCTGAAGATTTTTCGTGACAAAAAAAGCTGCATGAACTTGACCGAGATGATCCAATCTTCTCAAAATTTCACACATTTGATGAGAGTCCAGCCCTAAAGACATCTACGTACTTATATTTCATCTTACTGATAGCGCCACCTAGTGGCAATTTTTTTTCTTACGAATGTTCTTGTACATTTTTCTCCAAACACGTGAACTGGACCAACCTCATATTTGCTCAGATGAGGGTTTCGGCCTTCATGATGTCACAACACAAAGTTTGTGAGTTTTCGCGAATCACTGTGGGCGTGGCTAAGCACTGTTCGCCAAGAAAACAACGCCAGTTTTGATGGTCTAAACATGCGCAGAAACTCATGAAACTTGGCACACACATCTGGCCTGATAAAATGAGCAATATTTTATTGTTGATTGTGCTATTTTTACAAAAATGACTCAATAGCGCCCCCTAGAAGTTTTTAACGAAGCAGCCCCGGTTGTACGTTTAAGCAAGAACAACGAATATTTTTAGGTGTATGAGGGAGCACAAGACCTACAAAAAAGTCTCTTGGACCCATATGCTAAAATGAACAGGAAGTGAGCTACGAATTTTTAAATGTCCCATTTTTGACAATTTTTGCACATTCACAGGGCGCAGACTTTTGCCCACTTCTCCTACACGTTTCATCTGACTGAGTTAAGACTTGACCTGGACCATGTCAAGACCTGAGCCAACGACAGGGGGAAAAATCTTGACCTTTCGAAATACTATATGATGAAGGCGGGGCATCAAAATTTGTGTTTCGCACTGAAATAGGATATGCTTAATAACTCCCCGGTACATGCTCCAAAAAATCCCAAACTTGACATGTATGTTTATCGTCAAGGCCTGAAGCTATCTCTATGACAACATTCAGTTATATATGCAGCGCCACCTAGCCCTTGAGGCATAAAAAAAAAATACCCCACATACGGTATTTTGTACAAAAAATGTAAACTCATTCTAAGTGTGATAACTAAGTCATTTATGAATATTCTTTTAGTTTCCACCACTCAAAATGTTCACTGGCATCAGACTTATCCAAACATATATATATTTTTATTTATTTTTGATAGCCTCTGTGGACATTAAAAGCAATATCGTGAATGAAGGATATGCTTAATAACTCCACGGTACATGCTCCAAAAAAAATCCCACACTTGACATGTATGCTTATAATCAAGGCCTGAAGGTATCTCGATGACAACATTCAGTTATAAATACAGCGCCACCTAGCCGTTGAGGCTTATATAAAAAAAAATAAAAAAATACCCCACATACGGTATTTTGTACAAAAAATGTACACTCATTCTAAGTGTGATGACTAAGTCATTTCTGAATATTCTTTTAGTTTCCACCACTCAAATTGTTCACTGGCTTCACACCGATCCAAACGTATGTACGTTTCCATTTTGTTTTATTCATTTTTGATTGCCCCTTTGGACAATAAAAGTAACATTGTGCAATGAGTACAACGAGCGATGATGTATATATACACTTTTACAAAAAATACCAATCAGGGCAACTCATTGCCTAAAGATAAAAAAGGACGCTGATTTTTGCAGGTCTTAACAATCACCAAAACCCGTTGAGCTTGACACACACTGGCAAAAAAAATATTCTACATGTAAACGTTTATTATGCCATTTTCAAAGAAATTTTGCTTCCAATATGCCAGTACCCCAACGTGCCAGTACCCTAACGTGCAAGTACCCCAACGTGCAAGGACCATAACGTGGCCCGGGCTGCGAGGGCCCTTTATAGCTGCTCGCAGCTCTAGTTTAACGTTGTTTTTCTCTCTCTTTCAAAATTTAGATTTCTGATCATTTAGGCCAGGGGTTTCAAACATACGGCTCGCGGGCCGGATTAGGCCCGCAAATCGGTTTAATCCGGCCCACGAGATGATTGTGTAAAGTTAAAAAACAAAACAAAATTGTAATGTCGGACTAATTTATCAGTCAGCCACAATCAAAACATATAAGACTTGTAATTTCACAAGCAGTCCTCAGATGAGCAATGCAACTTGTATGGGGAATCGTCGTCCTGGATGTCATTATTTTACACACAACTTAAAACTACAGTTTGTTTAATTATTATGATTTTTTTTTTGTAATCATACACTAATAAAAAAAAGAAAAGAAAAAAAAAAGAAAAATAATGAATGTATCAAATTTATTATAGGCAAAATATTAATTTTGTATTGCTATAATGGGCTAAATAAGTGAAGTATCCCTTCAACTGCGCCATGCAATGCATTCTGGGAACAATATATATATATATATATATATATATATATATATATATATATATATATATATATATATATATATATATATATATATATATATACACACACACACAAAACAGGTCTGGAACGTATACCGGCAAAGTATTGCCGCGTTTCATTTGCATTCGTGTTATTTTTCGGAACAATATGATTACAGTTGAGTCCGTAATTTAGGGCAAGTCCACGAAAATCATATAAATATATAAGACGGCAATTGTTTTTAAGTTATATACCGTTTTTTCCCGATGCGGCCCACTTGATAAAATATTTATGCATATTTATGACACCCCTGATTTAGGCCTTCAAATTGTGCCTAAAATGAGAAAATATTTGTGGAGACCATGTTTGAAAAGCACAACCTGAAAAAGCAAAAGACTAAGATGGATTTTAAGTAATACCAGAAGCTGTACTGTAATTGAAGCTGTAGAAGAATACAGCGCAAGGTTGCCACTTAGCATTTTGGTGGGAGAAAAGCATCTTGGATTTTAATATGCTTTTCTATGTGCTTTTGTTAATGAGTTTATGACAAAATGTATGATAGACTACGACTGAAATGATTTTTCTTGGTGTCACGCACCCACTCTTCCTCATGCCAGTCTACATGCAGCGACGATCGACTGCTGGTCCCGCTCCACTTGGCAAGCAGCGTGTCCTGGTCATTGCGGAGGACTACTTGATCCGACTCGGCGGAGGGAGACGCTTTGGAGGCGATGTACTCGGGCCGAGCCGCATTCAGGGCCTGAATGGCCGACGCGAGCAGCTTGCAGTCGCATACCGTCACCAGCTGTCGAGTCTGAGTGGCGAAATATCACGTGAGGTCATGTGACCTTTATGTGGGTGCTGATCAATGAGACACGGCGGTCAAGTACCTTATCGGTCAGCGTGGCAAGTGTCCTTTCCAGTCCGCTAGCTGAGCGGTCCTTCGCAGCTCTAGAAAGCCTCTCGGCGTAATAGTTGACCTGTGTTTTTAGTGTGTTGATGTGGGCGATGATCTCCTTGGCTCGAACCACGTCCTGAGGAATGAAGACGATGGACTGCGAGCTAGAGAGGGCGCTGCTGCGGAGAACAAACATCTGGTCTTAGAAGTTTGTTTTGAGACTCATAGATTCGATGTGGAGTTTGCTTCTGTGATACGACAGGTATATCCAAACTAAGGAATGAGGGCCATTTGCAGTACACCTTCGTTTTTTTAACAATATATTCACAAGTTATGTATTGGTTTTAAAGTATTTAATGAATTAAAGCTGAAGAATGTCAAATTGGCCCTTGCATTCTTCCAGTTTTCTGTATGTGGCCCTTGGAGGAAAAAGTTTGGACAGCCCTAGTGTATAGTTACTAGGGATGTAACGATATCCAAACATCACAATACGATATTATCAGGATATGAAGGTCATGATACGAAAATTGTCACGATATTGTGGGGAGATTGATGATACAAACAAAGGTCACGATCAGGTCGCTTTTGTACATTAGAGCAATGCTTATAAACAACCTAAAATCTCTAATATCTCTAATGCAAACACATATTGAGTTCCTCCACATATTGACTCGAATATGTTCCCCTTCATCTGACCGTTAGTGTTTACTTTAAACATAAGCGCCAAAACATGCCTTGTGAAAATTAAACTGCAATTTAAAAAAAACTAGCCACCGGAGGGTGCTAGAACTGCACAAATGAAAATCAACCTGACTTTAACAGACGTGCTGTTTTTAATATTGTGACATGACGACGACGATATATTGTGGAAGTTTTAATATCGTGATATAGTTATATACGACATTGATATATCGTTACATCTCTAATAGTTACATAAAAAAAAAAAGCTATTCAACAAATAGCAAACAAAAATGCTTATTACATTTGTATTTCTTTTTCAGGCACATAAGATGGCATGCATGCACAACAATCCAAACAATACAACAGGTCGAACAAAAACACTCAAATCTGCTATATGCTAACATACACAATTTAAAACACTTGAAACAGCTTGATCAAGAACCTTCCCGTGTTAGTGTTTTTTTCCAAGTACTCCAACTTCCTCCCACATTGCAAATACATAGTACAGTCAGTATAAGATTCTAAATTGCCCAGTCGTGAACGTGAGTGACCATTCAAGGGTCAAAGTCAAAGTAATGAAATAATGTCAAAGTCATAATCAGTCACCTGGATAACAGCAGCATTCAACACTCACTAGTCACTTGTATCATATCACTGTGCAAAAACAATATAACTAGTGAGTCACTTGTGTTGCTTTGCTGATGTGTGTGAACGTGAAGTGATGACTTAAAGGATGCTTTGTTATTGCTACACAAACACAGACAAATGAAAAGAAGCAAAGCAGTGCATCAACTCACCAAAACTCCTCATATGCGCTGACCACAAAAGTCACAAAAACAAAATTATTAAAAAAGGAAGCTATAGGATAACAAAACTAGAGAAATAATGAATAAATTCACAAAGTAAATGTAACTGCAGCCAAATTATAGATTGATTGCATAGAAAGAAAAATATATCACCATGATTTAGCGAATAGAAACAGTCTTTCGCAAACAGTCTCTGAACTTACTGTTTCTTTGCCTCCCCAAACTTTTGACTAAGTTTCCTCAGGCCACCGTGCTTGAACCCCTGACAGTGTGCAGCCGGTGCCCCAACAGTGATGACGTCATACGTGTGCTCTAGGAGTAAAGGTATAAAAAAATGTAAGTAAGTACCATACGTGCGTACACAGCGATGATAGCAAGAATGCGAAAGTAAGCATGATCTAACCGAAGCCCAAATTATCATGCACCCTCATCCTCTGAATGTGCAGGTTGGTCGGCATGAACTCCATCTTCTTGTCGGCCTTCCGGCTGCTGGCTTTGAATGACGGACCTAGGCAAAGACGGCAAGCTTAGTAAATCACCACACTTGTCTGCACATGATAAAAGAGCACATGATAAAAGGGTTCGGACCTCTGTAGTTACTGAGGTCAGACAATGTTTCTTGGTACGAGATTATGACTGCTTGATAGTGTGAGACGATCTGTCGTCGTAGGTTCTCCCAGCAGGGTGACAACTCTCCCAGCTCTTCTAGCTCACCAACCCTGCCAGGGAAAGTATGTCGAATATGAGACACAAAACCGTCTTCAAGCATCTTCATGCAAAACGTGTGTCTTTGTACCGGGCTGCGTCCTCCTCCAGTAATAATTTGACAAACTGTTTGGGGATTTTCAGGGACAGGACACTCTCGGCCATCTGCTCTAGCACCCGCAGGTGGTTGGCATCAGTTGTTGGGAAGCGATACATTCTGGACATCGTGCCGCCAAATGCTGAGGAGTAAATGCAGTTATTCATTCTGACGTGGGTTATTCTGAGAGCCTTATTATCACTTAAAGAGGAAGTCAACCCCCCAAAAAATTCTTGACAATAATGTGCTCTATGCAGCCCCACTATTCTGAATCCGTTATTTTGATTATTATCGCGGGTTCATCTTTCGCGACCTTGCTGTTTCGCAGATTTTTTTTTTGCAGCATGCTTTTTATTTTTTTTTTCATACACGTGCTCTTTGGTTTGTTTATTTTTTTTGGCGTTTGCACGGCTGTATCTCTCGAACCCTACATCTGACCAGGGCTATGCGGGCATCCGCAGATTCGTCTCGACGAGATCTTTGCTAACGTTGTCTGTCCCGTCGCTCCACAACATTGCATTCCAGAGATAGAAAATATATACTGTGCTGAATAACAAGTAAATAAAAAAAACAACAACATACTTTTTATGGAAAGAAAATGACTGTAAATGAAAAAAACAAATGATGAATGAAAAAGCATTCATAATAAAATAAAAATCAAAAAACAAAACGACAAAACATAATAAATGGAAAAAATATATACTTTGCTGTATAATGTAATAATAATAATCATAATAGTAATAATAAAAAAAAGTTTTAATGGAAAAAAAATGAATGTAAATGAAAAAAGGAACATATATGATGAATGAAAAAGTATTTATAATCAAGTAAAAATCATACCAAAATGAAAAAACACATAATAAATGAATATATATATATATATATATAATTAACGGGGATTTTTATTATTATTATTTTTTTATTAAATTTAATGTGGATTTCCATTCCGTAGTTTTTGGAACCTAACACCCACGATAAACGAGGGAACACTGTAGTAGAATATGAATTAAGCAGCAAAATCCATCAGTTTTTCTCAATAACAGAATGCGGCCATTTTGTCACTTGCTGTCGAGTGAAAATTACATCGCAAATTGCAAGTTGAAAACAGGTGAGCTGTGATTGGTTGCTGCCTGAGCAACTGTGATGTCATCTTAAATCGACAGCAAGTGGCAAAATGGCCGCCCAGGAGATGGATAACAACGGCTGGATTTTGCTGCATAACTCATATTCCATAAATGTAATAATCTCAGAATGTCATGTTTAGACTAGCGAGGTCACCTATAACATATTATTGCTTATGGTGGACTTCCCTTTTAAGTAAACCGATCCCTGACACTCATAGGAGGAATCAATACACTCCTTGATAATATGATTCGTGATGTGATGTATATATCCACTACCATGGGGTTGCGACAGATGGAGGACAGCAAGATAGTAATAAGAAAATAGCCAGTTCATCCCAAAGGATGAGGGCGAATCCAGGATGGAATTCTGCTGTACAGGCAGAATATAGAAACTGGACTAGTTATTGGTGAGATACTAGCTTTATAGGCGCTCTTGAGCAAAGCTAAAATGTGCTGAGGGATGTCATTATACCTGCACGCAGGAGGGTGTCTCTGCACAGTGAGGCATACTTGATTCGAACTCCCATTGCCTCTGTTAGACTCTCATCAACCGGCAGCACTGTCTACAGAGAATAATGAAGGAGCTCAACGGGCTGAGGGGGCTCAGCTACACGCTTCATAGTAAAAACTGATTTTCCAAAAGATCTTTCCGAAATAATAGCATCCTACCCGGCCATTGAGATTGTCCGGAAGGCGGCTGACCACAAGTCTTTGATCGGCTTTCTCGTCCATCTGCCAAGCAGCCACAGAGATGTTTCCCACTCGTTTGTTCTCTGCTGACCTGTGTATTGAAATCAGTCAACAACAGAACAAGAGCAGTTCAGTAATTCACGAGGAAGAATGTGTTGCACGTGTTACCTGACTTCCATTTCTAATCTGTGGTCTTTGTCCTGCAACAACTCCTTCACGGGGAAAAGTGCTGAGCCCAACATGTACATCTTAACAGAAATACAAACAAAACAAAAAAACCCAAGGTTTTCAGTTCAAGTGCAAGTAAAGATGACAGCGAGCATAGATGTCACACCGTGCCCTGGGAACGGTCCTTCACGTCGTAGACAGCCAGCTTAACCTGCGTCTGATGGTTGATGTTGGAATCCTGGAAGAAGGCGATGCTGCTGAGGAAGATGGGATTGCTTGTACCCTGTTGACAATGAATAAGTACAATGTGAAAAATCAGAACCTAGAAACCGCACAACACAACTAGCTCTATGTATTGATTCTAATTTCCTCAAATTATTTGATTTTGATTCACAAGAGTTCGGTTCAATTTGATATTTTTCTGATCCGATTTGATTCACTTCAATTCAATCTGATATATACTTAAAAAGGTATGTGAACAGTAAATTTAAAGAAACTAGTAATATACAAAAAAATGTATTTTCTTATGAAGTTACGGTAAAAGACTGATTCTCAGAAAGAAAAATCAATTTGATAACTGTCATGACTAGGGTCATGCAAGGGTTATGTTTGCTGCTATGACTAGGGTCACGCAAGGGTTATGCTTACTGTCATGACTAGGCTCATGCAAGGGTTATGTTTACTGTCATGACTAGGGTCATGCAAGGGTTATGCTTACTGTCATGACTAGGGTCATGCAAGGGTTATGTTTACTGTCATGACTAGGGTCATGCAAGGGTTATGCTTACTGTCATGACTAGGGTCATGCCAGGGTTATGTTTTTTGTCATGACTAGGGTCATGCAAGGGTTATGCTTACTGTAATGACTAGGCTCATGCAAGGGTTATGTTTACTGTCATGACTAGGGTCATGCAAGGGTTATGCTTACTGTCATGACTAGGGTCATGCAAGGGTTATGTTTACTGTCATGACTAGGGTCATGCAAGGGTTATGCTTACTGTCATGACTAGGGTCATGCCAGGGTTATGTTTATTGTCATGACTAGGGTCATGCAAGGGTTATGCTTACTGTAATGACTACGGTCAGGTAAGGTTTATGTTTATTTTCATGACTAGGGTCATGCAAGGGTTATGCTTGGGTCAAGAAAGGGTTATGCTTTCTGTTATGACTAGGGTCATGCAAGGGTAATGTTTACTGTCTTGACTCGGGTCATTCAAGGGTTAGGTTTAGGTCATGCCCGTGAGGTCAAGTGTCTGTTTTGAACTGATGTAACCAGCATCTAGTTTCAACTGGTAAGACGCTATGTGAAGTCAGAAGCTATGTGATGTCAGGAATTTTTAATCCCTTTATCTGGTCAACAGCCAATCAGATAATTCTATGTCAGTCCTGTTACGCACATGTCTAGCCACAACCAATAAGATTGATTCGCCGTCTATATAAGCCTGTCTGAGAAGGGTGTGTTTTTGTCGGATAATTACCTCTGTTCCTCTGTGCACCTCCACAGCCCAAGTTAGCTTAGCGTCTCGTAATTCTCGATACATTCTCATCTAGTCAAGATTGTTCTGCACCTCTCGATGTTATGCGAATAAAGAGTCAAAATCGTATTTGTGCCTGCGTTTTTGGGATCCAACCCCGATCAGAACAGATATTGATTATTCGGTTTCTTAAAACCCAGCCCTCACTCTACGTGTGTGCGAGCATCACCTCTATGACTTCTGTCTGGGCATGTTTGGTCCAGAAAGCCTGTGGTGGTGTCGTGCAGCTCACTGCTACAAAACTGTTCGGTTTCCGATCCAAACCGGGAATCAGTAGTTCAGTGCAAGCTGTCCAATGACACACAGACAACAATTACCCTACAACACAAATCAACATTTTACTTCTTTTTTTTTTTTTTTTGACTCACCAATACTGAACTCAAGCACAGGTTCATCCGGGTCTTGACTATTTCCTGGAACACAATGAGTGCATCTGCAGTTTACTGCTTATGTAAAATATTGACTGATGAATTGATTACTGTATCATTAAGGACATTTGATCAAACTGAGCAACTCTCTCATTTAGCATTTCATTTGGAATACAGTGAATTCCAACTTATTTTCTGTTAATCCGTTTAAAAACAAAATAAGTGAGTTGAGATTGAAGTAGTACTCTGCTGACATCCTGTGGTATAATTGGGCAATTACACACCATTTTATTCAGATTTTCGCAATTCTCAACAGGGCTCATTCCCTATTCCACGGTTCACTGTCATCCTATTCATATATGACATGCTTGTTTACAAAACTGTTCGACCGAGAACGTAATCTTCTCTTCCTTACCTGCTAGGGCCAAGCCAATCATCTCACTGGACAACTGGAAAGTGTTTGCCCGGTAGACCGACCACGGCCTCTGGGTCCGGCCAGTGCGCTCTCTGCCCCCTGCCATGCTGGTTCGGGAAGAGGCGGTGATGGCAGGAGGCCCGAACACACAGCCTTAAGCACGAGCCGTCACACACTCCCATGTGATTTGGTCGCTCCCCCTGTCAGGATCCACGGTTCCTTATTGAAGCTGTTTACTTTTCTCCATGAGACACAGAACAAAAAGAACAATGCATTTGTTTACAATGACACTTAATGTACATAATCAGAACAAAAATGTGTTATGAGAACATTTCAAGAATCACAGTTCCACACTCATAGCTCTGTAACTACTTGTTTAAAAACAAAAGAAAAAAACAGGAAGAGGTCTGGCCACAAAAAGGACGTTTGGTAAACAAAAAAAGGAAGAGTTTGTGAAACTGAGATACAAGTCCACACATTTCAAGTCTAAGTTTTAAATCCAAAAGACACTCAATGACCATGAAAGGGAAAAAAGCCCCCTAGCATGCATCACAGGTTATTATACTCATTAATGCTTTTTCCTAGTGTGTCTCTCCACAGTGGCAGCTAAAATGGTAGATGACTAAATATAAACAACCAGTTGTGTGCTTGATATTAAAGAAAGGTACAGACTAACCACATACAGTACATTATTTAGCTTGCATACCAGAACACTATAGGACTGTCCAAATTTATCTTTCAAATGTTAAATTTCTGCTAATAACAAGCATATTTGCATATGCGTGGATTTGAAAAAACAAATGAATAAATATTTTTCAGGAATATTTGAAAATGAGTTATTCCTTTGTTCTTATATTTTTCCTAACCCCGTCTTCGTTCTACAGTCTACACCAATCCCACCCAGATTTTGTGGAAAACATATGGAATGTTCATCAGTGTTTTTTTAAAAAGCAATTTTTGGGTCTGTAAAAATATAAATAAATAAATAAATAAATAAATATTTCGTCTGTGTGCCCTGTGATTGGCTGGCAACCAGTTCAGGGTGTACCCTGCCCACTGCCCGAAGCCTTGTGAGGAGCAAGCGGTTAAGAAAATGGATGGATGGAAATAAATAAATTAAAAGTTTCCCTGATACATTTCAATGGAGATCTATTATATGCAGATTGTCACTATTTGACCCTACTGTATTCCATGCGAATAGCGGGGGTCGATTGTACTCCAAAATCTACAAAGATTATTCATTCAGAGGATTTATATTGGGCGGCACCGTGGACGACTGGTTTGCATGTTCATGTTCATGTGCTTGCGTGGATTTTCTCCGGGTACTCCGGTTTCCTCTCACGTTCCAAAAACATGCATGGTAGGTTTAAGGTGAACACTCAAAATTGTCACTATTTTTTTTTGTGAATGGTTGTTCCGTGATTGACTGGCAACCAGTTCAGCGTGTACAGTACTCTGCCTACTACCCGAAGACAGCTGTGACAGGCTCCAGCATGCCCGCAACCCTTGTGAGGAGGATAAGCGGTTCAGATAATGGATGGATGGATGAATGGATTTATAGCTTCCCAGAGTGATTTATAGAAGATCATTTGCATTTAATGTCAGTTTGAGAAGCATCCAATTAAAACTGTGCTTCTTGGTTAATCGCTGGTGGCCTACTTCCTGATAACTGGTCCACATTTATCTCTTGGTGGCACCTTATTCGTCCCAGTTTGATTCACAAGACCCACATCTGTTAAGGGGACTGAACCTACTGAAAATCAGCATCTGTCTTATTTGAGCTATGAGTCTTCCTGGTACAGAAGGACCTTTGGTTTTAATTGGCTAAATACTCTTAATTAGGGGTGTGAATTGCCTAGTACCTGACGATTCGATTCGTATCACGATTCACAGGTCACGATTCGATTCGATACCGATTAATCCCGATACGAATTTATAAGTCGATTGTTGCGATTTTTTTTCATTCAAATTTAGAAAATACTAATCAGTAAGCTTGTAGAGTGTAAGATTTATATGAAAATGTATTATTTATTTATCTGAAATTTCACTTATAGAGGTTGTAATCTGTTTCATGTTTGAACAGCATTAAAATAAAATATTAAGGCTTAATGTTCCGTTCATATAACATTCTTCCATGCTCAAGGTGTGAATCCTAACCCGAAGTCAGACGTTTTGTTGAATATTTTTCCATTAAAAATGGAAGTTTAAAAATCGATTTACACACACACACAAAAAAAAAAAAAAAAAAAAAGGCAATGATGATAAGACGTTGAATCGGTAAGACTACCGAATGAACAATTCTGAGCTCTTAAAAAAAAAAAAAAAAAAAAAAAAAAAAAAATCGATTTTTTTTTTTAATTGAATCGATTCGAGAATCGCGCGATGTAGTATCGCGATATATCGCCGAATCGATTTTTTTTTTAACACCCCTACTCTTAATCATCACGTACTTGGAAATCCACAGGTGGTACTTGTGTCAAATTGAGGTGGTGGTCAATCAGGTGAACCATTTGAGTGCATATTGGCAGATAGCGAAAAGAAAGAATCTCATTTCAATGGCACATTAGTGACCCAACACAGTTTCTATGATGCCAAAAAAAAAAAATACATAATGGAATTTACCCTCTAACGCCAAACGTATCATATTAAATTCAAGACATATTGAGCCCTCTATTTCATGAGTATATTCTTCCCCATTAAAAGCCTGACGTAAATGATCGGACACATGCATTGCACGGATAATCCATTAGAGGGCAGTATCACCTATCAGATAGCTTTTCCTGCGACCTTGCAAGATCACTCCAATTGGGAAAGGAAAGACACCTATACTTATTAATAGTAGGAAATACTAAAATGTTTGATATGTCTGTTTATTATTATATTTTTTGACAGTTATAAATGTACAAATTTAAAGCATTGTTACCGGATGTATCAAATAGGACACAAATCAAAAGTCATATGTGGAAGTTGATTAAAAAAATAATAATAATTGTTCAAAAGCACCAATAAATACTCTATTTACAAAGAATTCGATTTTTTTCTCATATGCTGATATTTTGATATATTGTCATGGACATGTCTTAAATCATTCATTCAGCGCTAAGCGAAAGGCGAAAAGTTGCCATACAAGGGAAGCTCCAAATTTAGCTCCTTTTCCATGTCAAGTGTGTGTATACCTTTCTGAGTCACGTGTGCGCACAGGATTTACAGTCGATGGAAAATCTGGGACAAAGACTCCTGACGGCTGACACACTAATTCATTTTCTACCACTTATACTGTCCAGAGTCCAGGGTGAGCTGGTGCCTATCCCAGCTGACTGGATGCCAATCAATTGATTTGAAAATATAGATTGCCATTCATTCACATTCAAAATTATGGGCAACTTAGTGTCTTACATGAACCAACTCTGCATGTTTTTGGAAACAGTACCGGTGAGAACATTTATAAAAACATACAAAACCTCTAGACAGTGAGAAAGACATGCTGCTACATGCTTTTCAGTGTCGCCTCTGACACAAAGGCCTACAACTTGTGGCGTGACAGTATAATGTGTGGGTGTTTTATTTCGAGGTCATGAAGTTTGTCTCTCTTAATCTAATCAGCTTGGCTTTTTGCACCCGGTTTGTGACTCCAGAGCTCATCTTGTTCATGTGTAGAAGTGTGCTTGTGTATGTGTGTCAGTGTGTTTGAAGCTTGTCCAGTTCACCAAACATGGTAAAGGGACTTTTTTTACTGGGTTGTCTTTGGCAAAAATGAGCAAGAGCAAATCAGTCCAATCTTCTCCTAAATCTATTTCATGGGAGATGCACAACTTGCTTTTTTTTTTTCTTTTTTTTTTTCTTTTTTTTTTTTTAATTAGCTCACATGTTCACTTGTAAAGTTGAGGTACAACAATAATTTTTGTCTGTTTGTTTGTCTCAGACAAAATGAAATAAATGTGTCAGTTATAGTATCTTACATTGTTGAAGAGTCGTTTTGTATGGCCGCACACTCCTTTTTTTTTTTTTTGTTGAAATGGGATTGTGAGGAGAACAACTGATGAAGCAGGGCAGCAGGGGGTCGCAATCTGATAGGAAAAACAAACAAACAAACAAACAAACAAACAAACAAACAAACAAGCACAGCTTTAGAACATGTTAACTTGCCAGCTTACATGTTGACAAAACTGAAAAGCTCAAAAAAAAAAAACAAATAATAGGACACTGTGTGTGCCATCTGTGAGTTCATTAGACTAAAGCATGAATAATGTCTTTGGACAGACAGAGCAGCTGTAAGCCTTTCACATGATAATGACCACCGACAAGCTCCAACCATTATTCTGAGTCACCCTCTGTAAAGGAACCGCTTCTACTCTAGTTTTCTGTAATGCACAGACTGATCTTGTTCACTAAAAGGGAAAATCTTGTTTCTTGACACGCATATGTCTCGTCTGTATTGCTCAAGTTGGCAGCACTTCCTTACATTGCAGAAGGGTTGAGACGAGATGACTGCAATATCAGTAAAACACTCTAGGTCAGGCGTCCATGTTGTACTAAATGTATTCATTTTTGGCATAAAGTATTTCCCAAACAAAAGGAGGCAGATGCACTGCATCAAGAAATCTGATGCGTACTTATTAATCAATATACATGCAGCAGCTGCGCTTATTATGGAAACTGTCACTGTCCTGCAGCTGCTAGCGCACCATGATGATGCACTTTCCCTCCAATGTCCAAACACAGCTCAGCCTCCGCCGCCTGGATGCCAACAAGAGGTCACGATCAGCGTTAATCAGCGTTGCATGGCAGCTTCAATTTCCACACGTACCCGAGGATGCCTCGTCTCGCTGCGTATGCCAACGATGGATGTAAACAAAGTCACGTTGCTGAGAGCATCACGAGGCAAAGAAACAGCTGCAGTCGCAGCCCCTCTCGTCTTCCTCTGACACTTTTAACTCTTTAGCTTCAGCAAAAACAGCATCACATCCAAAGCTCTACATCCATATTGTGACACGTGACATATTTGGATAGAAGCACCTCTAGGTCATAAATACAGTATGCAATATTTTGTTTAGTGTGGATAAACACACTAATTGTGTGTTTTACAGTAACCTAATGTTATTATTAGCATCTAAGCCACAGGAACACCTGGCAGGTTATTTTTTTTCCACATTACGGGGGTGTTCGGCACACATGACAGTGTACGAGCACACATACACACACACTAAACGATCACTCTCTTTTTTTTTTTGAATCCACCTCCGTTCCCCTTGATGCTCATTAATGATTCATTAGACTAGACCCTCAGAGATCCAGTATCAGAACTCCAGTGTGTTTTTATGTCACACCCCCTCAGCTAACGGATGTATTACTTTAAATCCTGATACCTTACACACATTTTTTTTTTAGTTTACTCTTATATCGTCAACAGCTGAGATAAATCCACAAATGTGGTGGCAAGTAAGAAATTATTTGATTACGCAACAATAGAAAAAAAATATACATCACTTTAATTTCATATTCATGAAAAAAAATGAAGCATTTTGTATTTTATTTCAGCATCCAGAATAACAAATGATAGTTTTTGATGTACGAGCTCTCACCACATGAGAAGTAGCTACAGACCTCAAATCGTTTGACTCACTCTGTGAATGGCTCATCTGTGTAGGGTGCAATAGCACACCTGTATTTGAGGTCTACAATAACGACGGAATTGTAAAATCAGCCATTTAAAAACATGGATTACCAAGTGGTTGCACAAGCGTTTATGGGTCTTGCTACGACATCGATTGGTAGAGTGGGTCATTAAAGGCAGAACTGAATTCCACCAGTGGACAGACTAAAATTTAGAAAAATATTTTGTGATAAATATATAGTGTACATTTGCACATCACGTTTCCCACCCACATTTTACCAGAAATACAAGTATTTTCACGGCATTGTTATTGTTATGATGCATTTGAGGTTCTACAACAAGACACAATCATGAGCTGCTCGATGTGTAAGCAGATCGAGGTTTCCTGTAATCAATTTTGTGTTTAATTAAAGGCCCAGAATTCACACGGAGTAAACCAATTATGAGTAAATTGAGACAAGACCATTATTATTTATCATTCTTATTTATATTTAGGCCTAGTCATTTTTCTCAACATTTTTTTCTGGTAGTCTGACTGGTCTGTTATGAGATATCGTTGATGTAAAATGGGCGCTTTGGCTCAATAAATGTCAGGAGACAGTCAAATAGATGACATATGTCCCTATAATAATTTTGAAAAATAAGCACAAAAGATCAGTTCTCCTCATCATCTCTCACTTTGCCATTGCCTCGCCAATGTAACACCCAGTTTCCGTCATTTACAGTAAAATGCAACATTTTTCCCACCACACACACGCTCGCACGCGCACACACGCACACACACGCACACCCCAACACACTGCAAGTGCAAGAAAAAAAAACACAAAGAAAAAAAGAAAACACAAAGAAAGAAAAGACAAAGAGAAAGAGTAAAAGTAATTTGTGTCCAAGGAGGATAAAACTGTTTCCTAAAGTTACGTAATGCAGCTACGACTGTGGCTAGCTGACACAATGCGGACATAATTGAGTCATTTCCTGCCAGAGACTTGCACATCTTCTTGTACATTTTCATTTTTATCCATGTTTGACCTTGCATTTTTTGACGTGAATTACGCAAATGCCATGCAATCACAGCACAATTTAAACTGTTCCCGAACAATACAAAACTCTGAAGTTTCCAAAGAAGCTCGTTTTTCAAAGATGTAAACACTAAAGCAACAACACAGGAAACACGACATCACCTCAATGAGGACATTATTTAAGTCATTATACGTACAGTATGGTAAAATTACTTACATTCTGCGTTTCAATACATAATAGATTATCCACTGATGATATGGAAAAAGACTATTATTCGTCGTCGGAATGTCTTTGCGACTGCGGCAGAAGTGACAGCAAGGGGGACTAGTTCCGCCTCCTGCGTAAAATCAGGTGACGTCACCACGCTCCCCTACGTCACTTAGTTTCAAAATGAACATAGACCAAAAAAAATTATAAATAAATAAGGGCTCCAGTTAGTGTCCCGGGGTTAATTGAAAAAAAAAAAAAAAGGATGATAAACCCCAACTTCCCCCACCTCAAAAAGTAAAGATGTTTACATGATGATTACAGTATAAGAGTCAGTAAATCTCTTTTTTTTTTGTGGGGGGGGGGGGGGGGGGGGGGGGGCTTTCCATTAGCCAATATTCATAAATGTAGTAGGCTTGGGTGGCTTTCAAAAGTTTATGAAAAGTATATTTCTTATTGTATAACCGCAACATTGTGCACAGCTTCATAGGACTCCATAAAAATATACTTAAAAGACTGACAGTAGTGCCTTAATAAAACGATTTTTAAAGGGGGGTGGGGCTTATTTGGCCCCATCCTTCTAGTTTGATTTTTAGGAAACTAATGTGCCCAGGGGAAAAAAAAAATAAAATTCAATCCGAGACAGAGGGTGTGACCTATGCGGTGTCAGTCTCATCTCTTGAATCTTAATTTTTATCCCCCTTTGTTTTTGATATTTGTTGACACAATGTTTTCACTCCAATTATTTGTCATAATTTATTTATCATAATAACAATAATACAAATCATTATTTATTTATTTAATTACTTTATTTATTTTGCAATTAATGGTTTAGATGTAATTTTATTTGTATTATTGAATCCCATTAGAATTATTTTAATAAAAAGGTGATTCTTTCATGTACCACTAGTGGGAGTCCGCATACCCAAATTACATCACTGCAGTAGTCTATTTGCTGGAATGTCATACTCTCCAGTCAATCCACTTAAAGTCAAATTTGAATTACTCTGCTCTTGCACCATCCTGTGGACAGGAGTTGTAACTTGAAACTGAATTGGTGTCCATGCTTGATAAAGTTTGTGATTAAGACTTATTTAAATAGATGGTGAGCTAGAGTAGCCTATGAAAAAAAAGGTACACATCATAGAAAAGAAATGTCACAACATTGGTTTGCTCCACCCAGTAGGCAAGGCACCTGTGACAAGAAGCAGGTTGAACAACAGTTGAAACCAGAATTGCATTTCACCTGAGAGAGCTCGAAGAGAGGATTCACTTCTTCACTTCTTCTTTTTCTTTAAAATGAAAAAGTATGATAGAAGGACTTTCCACAAATGGGTAATATCGGCCCATTTTGTGATATGTGTGTGTGCATGTTGTTTTTAATAGTTACTGTCATCAGATACTGGCATTTTATTTCCCCGGACTTGTGATCTGTGTCAAACTGTGGAAATGTGTGGCCCGCTTTTGTCTAACAGACGAGGCTTACACACACTTCTTCTTTTGTTATTCTGCTTTTACGGAGGAAAATGTGAAATTCAAAAATCCGAATCTTCAGCGTCAACCAGCCTGCCAAACGGCAAACCTTACCACGATGAAATTGATCAACCTCAGGCCTTCCCCGATGAAGAGAGGGCAAGTCTTCCTGTGTTTACAATGGACTATCCTCGGATACAAGTCCCTTTTGAATTCACACTTTGGGTACTGCTGGCCTCCTTTGCCAAAATTGGTGAGTTCAGTTTTTTTTGTGTTTTTTTTTACATTCTGTCTGTGCAGTTTTAAAAACGAAATGTTCTAAAGTGATATTTATAAACCTTCACACTATGTCTCCTCCTTCAGGTTTCCATATTTACCAAAAAATCACAATCTGGATCCCCGAGTCCTGCTTGCTGATTGCCATTGGCCTTATTGTTGGGGCCATCATGCACTCCGTTAAAGAGGAACCGCCAGCCGTGCTCACCTCCAATGTCTTCTTCCTCTACATGCTCCCGCTCATCGTCCTGGAAAACGGCTACTTTATGCCCACGAGACCTTTTTTCGAGAATGTTGGCACGGTACTGTGGTACGCTGTGGTGGGAACTCTGTGGAACAGCATTGGCATTGGCCTCTCACTCTATGCCATTTGTCAGTTTGAAGTTTTCGGAGTTCAAGATATCGACCTCCAGGTTGGTAACGAGAAGAACATTAATGAGAGGCTTGTTTGGGTACAAAGGTCGAATGTCGAAAAAGCTTGATTTGTTAATGTGAAGGTTTTGCTCCTGGCAGGAAAATTTGTTATTTGCGTCCATCATTTCTGCTGTGGACCCTGTGGCTGTGCTTGCCGTGTTTGATGACATCGATGTTAATGAGCAGACACACATTGTCATATTTGGAGAAGGACTCTTTAATGATGCTGTCACTGTGGTGAGTTTTCACCTTTTGAATAGCAACAGTGTAGCTTTGTTATTTTGTTGGCAGTGACACAAATCTTTTATCTGTCAAAAACTCAAGATTTGCACAGATATTTTTTCCTCCTGCATCCATTTGACCATTGAAAGTAGCTTTACACCTTAATGCCCATCTAAACTTTAATTGTCTGTGTGAATTAATAATTTGAAACAGCATAACAGTATTTTGTTTGTCGTTGCAGGTACTTTACAGCATGTTTTCCTTCGTGGCGGACATGTCAGCCTTTGAATCCACCGACGTGTTTTTGGGCGTGGCTCGCTTCTTTGTAGTGGGGGCTGGGGGTCTCCTTTTTGGCCTCGTCTTTGGCTTTGTAGCGGCATTCACCACCCGTTTCACCCACAACGCAAGGCAAATCGAGCCCCTCTTTGTCTTCATGTTCAGCTACTTGGCATACCTGGCGGCCGAGCTGTTTGCCATCTCCAGTATCCTTGCGTAAGTAGAACAAGCACGCCATGCACGGCTTTGCATCTACTGGTGCAAACAATCATACATCATGCCTAAAGGGCATTTCAGGCAAAACAATGTGCTCCATTACAGTCACTCTAGTACAATTCCTTTTGCTACGCTACTGCATGGCTCGAAAGATTGTAACGTATGAAACTCCAAATTCTTGTGGCCTGACAGAACATGTCAAACTTGCTCTTCCTCTTTGAAGGAGAAAGTTCAACGTGATTTGTAAACGCTGCTTACTTAAAAATGAAGAAACATAGACTGTTGTGCTTTAGTATATTTTTTTAGGGGTGTTAAAAAAAAATCGATTCGGCGATATATCGCGATACTACATCGCGCGATTCTCGAATCGATTCAATAAAAAAAATTGTTTATTTTTTTATTTTTTTATTTTTATTTTTTATTTTTTATTTTTATTTTTTTTTTAAGAGCTCAGAATTGTTCATTCGGTAGTCTTACCGATTCAACGTCTTATCATCATTGCCTTTTTTTTGTGTGTGTGTGAATCGATTTTTAAACTTCCATTTTTAATGGAAAATATTCAACAAAACGTCTGACTTCGGGTTAGGATTCACACCTTGAGCATGGAAGAATGTTATATGAACGGAACATTAAGCCTTAATATTTTATTTTAATGCTGTTCAAACATGAAACAGATTACAACCTCTATAAGACTGAAATTTCAGATAAATAAATAATACATTTTCATATAAATCTTACACTCTACAAGCTTACTGATTAGTATTTTCTAAATTTGAATGAAAAAAAATCGCAACAATCGACTTATAAATTCGTATCGGGATTAATCGGTATCGAATCGAATCGTGACCTGTGAATCGTGATACGAATCGAATCGTCAGGTATTAGGCAATTCACATCCCTAATATTTTTTATTGCTCGATTGCCTTAAATGTAAATGCATATATTTTCTAACATTCCACAATTGTCGATGTACATTCAATTTGCCCCAAAATATCTTTACAATAGCCTTTTGATTTAACCATTTATGACTGAAACACAATCTAATTAATAGACTAACACCTGAGCTGTTCACAATGGGTACTCCTGCAAGTCTGTGGCCAATATTTTTCAGATTTGATTCGGGTTCGAATTTCCCGCCCTCTGTCTGTGGATGTGACGTTGTTTACATTATGTTCATTAAGAAGGGCGTGCAGTTATTAAGTATTGTTTAATATAAATAAATAAATAATTCAATAATATGACACGTACATTGTGTACATGAAGAAGGGAGTGTGCAGTTATCAAGTATTGTTTAATAAAATAAATAAATTAATAATAATAATAATAATAATAATAATAATAAGAAGAAGAATAAGAATAATAATAATACAGTTTAAAAACAATTAAAGGGATACTTCACTTATTTAGCCCATTATAGCAATAAAAAGTTAATATTTTGTCTATAATTAATTTGATACTTTCATTATTTTTCACGTACAATTAATACTTTTGAAAAACAATTTTGCCACTTGCTCAGGTAACGACCAATCCCAGCTCACCTGTTTTCTAGGTTTGGTCATGTGACATTCACAAGCTGAGCTGTGATTGGTTGCCTGAGCACATTGTGATGTAATTTTTAGTTGACAGCAAGTTGCAAAGTGTGTTTTTATAGGTACTAATTGTACATGAAAATATCAAATTTATTATAGACAAAATATTAACGTTTGACTGCCAAAAATGGTTAAATCAGTAAAGTATCCCTTTAAAAAGGAAGTGTGCAGTTTCATTTTTTGGCCACAGGTGGCAGTAGCGATTCGGAATTCAATTTTCTGCATTCAGCAGCTTATACTTACAAAATCAGCATAAATACGCTAAATGAGACAAATCATGTGGTACATGGTATTTGACATAAGATGGAAGGAATGTACTATTTATTTTATAGTAGGGAGAATCTTTCATAATAAGACAACAAAAAGAAAAAATGTAAATGGTTTTAATTTGTTTTTTTTGTTTTTGTTTTTTTTTTTATAAAAAAATAAATAAAATAAAAAACCCTTGAGTGTATTTATCCTTGTATGTCTTTCCCCCTGCAGGATTATAACATGTGCAATTACCATGAAGTACTATGTTGAGGAGAATGTGTCTCAGAGGTCCTGCACTACCATCCGTCACGTGATTAAGATGTTGGCCACAATCTCCGAAACGCTCATCTTCTTCTTCCTGGGGGTTGTGACCATTACGACTGAACACGAGTGGAACTGGGCCTACATCCTGTTCACGCTCCTGTTTGCCCTCCTCTGGAGAGGAATTGGTAAGCGCAGGCTGAACACGTGCATCGGTGCGCTCGATCCGATCTCGATCATCTGTTGGAGCATTTTATTTTCCCGCAGGCATCTTGGTTCTGTCGCAGATCATAAACCCATTCCGCACCATCCATTTCACATTCAAGGACCAGTTTGGTTTGGCCTACGGAGGCGTTCGAGGGGCCATCTGCTTCGCTTTGGTCTTCACTCTGCCTGACAGCATCAACAGGAAGAATTTGTTTGTCACTGCCTCCATCACTATAATCATATTCACTGTGTTCATACAGGTGGGTGCTGTTGCTAAACTTGGCCTTTTGAGTACTGTTACTCTGAATATGGAGTCATACTGTCCTAGTAATCCATTTTTTTCCCATCTTGGCAGGGTATAAGCATTCGCCCCATCATAGAATATATCAATATCAGGAGGACCAACAAAGACTTGGATACCATCAATGTAGAAATACACAACCGGGTAAGAAATAATCCTTTTGTACCATTACACTTAATCATTTATCTGTTCTGCTTGTTTCACATGATTCAATATTGTGCCAAGGTGATGGAGCACATTGTTTGCGGTATTGAGGATTTGTGTGGGCAATGGAGCCACTACTATTGGAAAGACAAGTACGGTTGTAAATATATAAGAAAGGCTGGACTCTATTCAGTGATAAAATTCATCCATGCTTTTTTTTGGTGTTTTGTTTTCAATCTGTGGCTCAGGTTTAAAAAGTTTAATGATCGCTTTTTGAGACGGATCCTGCTTCGAGACAGCCGGGCAGAGTCCAGTATCGTATCTCTGTACAAGAAACTTGAGCTGCAGACAGCTATTGATTTTCTGGACACACCTGTGGGCGACCTGAGTGCAGCACCATCCATTGTATCTCTACAGTAAGTTAGAAAAAAATAATAATGCTACGGCTACTGAAAGATCATAATTATTTATTTTACACAGGTCTTTCTTAATACTTGATATTCTGAAATACTTTCTTTATGTTAACAATTGCATCGCCAGTAACTGCCCCTCTCTGTTTATTTTTCTCATCAGTGACGAGAGGAAGGATTCGTCTCGACCCAAAAAGAATTACCTGGCTGCCGACGTGAGGAAGATGCATGACATTCTATCAAAGAACATGTACAAGATAAGAGAGAGGGTAAGCTGGGTGGTTCCAATTTTGATCTAAATGTTGCTCATCATGCAGTGAACTTAAACCAGGGTTATTACAGTTTTGGAATTTTCATTTTAGTTAGTTTTTTATTTCGTTTTGAGTTTTGTTTTTTTAATTTCAGTTATTTGTAATTAGTTTTCAGGGTGATTCTGTTAATTTTTATTCGTTTTAGTTATTTTAAAAATCTTTAGTTTGAGTTAGTTTCAGCATTAGTTTTCTTTTTTCTTTTTAATTAGAATGTATTACTTGTGCACAATATTTAATAAACACTATGGTCAAATGAAACAAGTAACACATTTCTTACCTAGTGAGTGACACATTTTCAAATGTCCTTATTCTGGTTAATATCAAAATAAATATACTAAAATCACATTGAAAATCATTCCCAAAGCCTCATGCATTAAATTAATAATGGTACCAAAGACTAAAACCAAGGATATTTTCGCAATAATTATAGTTAGTTTTAGTTGGTTTTGTAGACATAAAATGTAGTTTCAGTTAGTTTTCATTTTTTGAAAAGCATTTTCATATTTATTTCATTTCGTTAACGGAATTGTTTTTTGAATTTTAGTTCGAGTTTTTTTGTTAGTTTTTGTTAACTAAAATAACCTTGACCTAAATTCACAATATTATAGAAATTGTGGAAAATAATTCACTTGATTGGTGTCTTCATTTAGATTAGTATTACGGTAATAATATATAATCACAGGTATTTTAAGAACATTTATTATTTCAGAAGTGTGTATCAAACTGGTAGCCTGCAACTGGTGACCCCTTCTGTACCTTCTTCCTGCGTAGACGATGGCTTACACCAACAAATTCAGCCAGCCTGACAATCTCCGAGCCAGGGAGATTTTGATTCGCCGACATACGAGCATCAGACGCAGCCTCCGATCTGCGAGTTTCCGTGAGATGGTGGGTTTGTTGTCAAAAGCGACGTACAGACCTCAAACGCCCCGCAAACAGTTTCACTTTATACAGTTCTGATTCTTTCTCTTGCAGCCAGCTCAGAATTTACCCAAATCCCAGAAATACTATTCCCTGCAGCCGGGAGTTGATCCAGAGGTTGCTTTTGCACTCAGAAGACGAAGTCATGGTGAGTTCATGAAGATTAAACGTATTTACTCCAAGAGTGCCTTTTTTTTTTTTTTTTTAATGATCCTGTCCATGCGTTTTAGCCAGCAGTGGGGAATTAGGCCGCCACCGACCACACTCTTCATCCCGCTCAATAATTCCGATGAGAAGGCTGAACACTGTCAAGGAGTCGCCACATGCAGCTGAGTCATCTCCTGAGGTGGATGTTTTGGATGAGAGACATCCCAGGGGTCCGGTGGCAGCCCCACGAAGGCTCACTTCTGACCAACCTCCAAGCGGGAGGGGGACTGTGGCTCCGCCCCCATTACCAGTGCCTCCTGGCTGGGTCGCCGACAGCCAGAACATCAGGGAGAATGAGGCTGGAGATCCACTTCTTGGACACTTGTCTCAAGGCTCTGGGAGGTCGTGAAAGGTCCGACTTGGACTTAATAACCTTGAGCTCGGAATGTCATTGGAAAAAACTGACACGTTTCTCAGAAGGAAATATGATCCACTGATAGAAATTATGCTAATAAAATTATGTATAATCAGTATTTGATAAGGGCGGCATGGTGGTTGACTGGTTAGCACGTCCGCCTCCCAGTACTGCAGATTCGGGTTCGAGTCCAGGCTCCTCCCACATTCCAAAGACATGCATGGCAGGTTAATTGGGCGCTCCGAATTGTCCCTAGGTGTGCTTGTGAGTGTGGATGGTTGTTCGTCTCTGTGTGCCCTGTGATTGGCTGGCAACCAGTTCAGGGTGTCCCCTGCCTACTGCCCAAAGCCAGCTGAGAGAGGCTCCAGCACCCCCGCGATCCTTGTGAGGAATAAGCGGTCAAGAAAATGGATGGATGGAAGTATTTGATAATGAAGATTGGCTCTAGTAGGTACAAAAAACAACGTTACATTGTTGACCAGACAAAGACGAATGACATATCTAAATGACGCCATTGTGGGAGTGAACACAGCCATATTGTTTTCTGGCCAATCGAAGTGGCTCTCTTCATTCCCTTTAAGCCCATGAGAGACATCCACTACACACGTCACTGAATCTGTTTGCCTGCACCGTGATCAAATTCACCCCCTGCGCCACAATTTAGACCTGCTCTGAGCTGGTCTAAGGTCTAGTCTAATTTCAGTTACCGAATTGTACAAAACACCCTTGGGCTGCTGAAAATACCAGCATGGCGCAGCACAGTTTGCCAATTCCCAAAACACGCTAAATTAGACTTGCCCTGGCACGAGAATGAAGAATGATGAAGCGGCAGTTTTTACGCCGAGCGCAGATGTGCTAAGCAATACTGTTATTGTTTTGGCCTGAACAAAAGTTTTAAAATGAATATTAGGTATTGATTAAAAAAAGATAATCTGAATGCTGAACCATGAATGTGCAAGGTTCACTGCATAATGTTCAACTAATTAGAATGGAACAGACCTCCATTCAAGCCAAATAATGTCCACCGAACTGGAAAAATTAAAAAGTTAAAAAGTGTACATGATTATAGCATTACTTCCAAGATTATTATAAATGACAAATGTCTTTAAATAAGTATGAATCATGCTGGGAGATTCTCTGTCTCTAAAGTGTGAATAGCTTCGATGTCTTTGCCTCAAGTGTACGTCGTGATCAAGAGCCATCTTCCAAATATATGTGGGAGGCTTTGGCCAACCTCCTGAGTTTTATTCCACAACAACACAGCACGGGAGGGAGGCCATCAAGTGACAACGATTCACCACTAGAAGGATCGAAGAGTGTGTGTTTAGCCTCTGAAGTAGCTTAACGAAAAAATCAGTGGGAAACAGCCTTCAGAGCCAGTAGCAGACATCAGACTTCTTGCTGAAGGAAGGAAACCTCATTTGATTGGACGGACGTGAGGCGCAAAGATGAACCAAACTGCATCCGTCTCTCATCAGATTGAGTGTCACCCCACCAAGGATGTCAAGGTGGGATACTTTATTTTCATCCATGCTTATTTTCCACTCTAACAACAGCCTGGGGAGCACATTTAATCGATTAGAGGAATCTCTAATGTGCTCAATATTAAATGAGTGACAGTGAAAATTATTCTATTACAGTAACTGCCGTGCAAGCGCTGCAAAATTAGCTGTTTGGCACTTGTTGCAGTTTCGTGATTATGTAAGAGAGTGAACGTCATCATGCATGATTTATTTTGGGTGTGTCTGTCCACAGTTAATAAAATAAATTTCAAGGTACAAGACTGATGTCGCTTTACAAAAAGGTTAGATTAAAAGGTTAGGTTAAAAAGGTAGAGAAGAATGTTATTGCAATGCAGCTGACTTGGCTATTAAAAAAAAAACTGGAAAACAAACAGAATTTCACCAGACATTCTCCACCTGTTACAGACACTATAACCCATAAATGTTTTACACCAAAACAAATCATCCACCAAAATACAAGTCAGCTCAACTAAAGAATGACTTTGATGACATTAACTCCATGAAAACAAAGTGATACAATTTTTGTGTTAAAATCTCAGATAAAATAAACAAAAATGTAATGCGATCCAAATGAAACTGTGACTTGTGTCCTACTCACTAAAAAGTGAGTTTGCGCAGCCCACACTGCAAGCTGGCGCATCACTGCCAAGTTACACGAGTGTGAGAGAAGAGAAAAAAATAAAATCCTGCTCGCTTACATTCATTTTTAGAGATCGTCTTCACATTAAAGCGTTTCAACAGGCATCACGTCTATTTCTATGCCATCTGCTGCTTGGTTGGTTTTGCACCAAACAAACGCACTGCTATTAGAGCTAGAAATAATAATAAAGCTAGACCCCAACCCTTCATCAACATATTATTATTCTACAATAAGATTATGTATGTGTGGCATTTGAAGTTCACAGGTCAACTTGTGTCTTCATCTCATGGATGCAATTGAGGAGGACATTTTTCAACACTAGGGGGCGGTCTTGCGTCAAGACTGCTGTTTAAGTTTATTTAGTTATTTACGTAGGCTACTTACTTACTTAGTTACTTGCTTACTTACTTACTTCCTTACTTATTTTTTAATATCATCATTATGTATTGGCGTTTATGGACAGAAGAGCCACTATGAATCATAAAGTTTAGACTTCTGAATTGGCCAAACTGAGGGCAGCCACTTGGTCTTTTCACAAAGTCAATCTGCTGCAGCAACAAGAGCTGACATTTAATCTTAAAAGCAAGCAAGTCTTCTGCTGCTTGCAAAATGTGGACATTTAAATACAGCTCGTTTTTATTGTCAGCACCCGACCTGAATGCAGAGGAAATAAAAAAATAAATAAAAATAGAGTGAAAAAAGATAACGAAAGACTGCAACATCGCAGACAAATAAAAGCTTTTTCTTAATCAATAATGAACCCAGGCTGTGATCCATGGCTGGTCTCCAGGGGCTAACACAAAAGGTTGCAAATGATTTTTTTTTTTTTTTTTGTTTTTTTTGTTTTTTTTTTTGAGGTTGTAAAAAGCTCTCATCATGATTGATATTGTCATTGAAAGGCTTATCTTCTATTATAAAGGAGCCTTGTGATTAAAGTACACCTGCACAACAATGATGCAACAATTACTAGCTAATCAACATGTTATATTGCATTTTGAACAGCGTTTACTGAGGACAAAGTCACCTTGCGCCTTTGTAGGGAAGCATTCATCTGCAATATCTGACCTCACATCCCACTCAAATTCACCGTCTCCTTCAGTGCGGCAGCACCTCTTATTCTATTTGCTAAATTAGCTTGAGCACATTAGGTTGACTTTGAGCTCCTGCTGTAAGTCAGACATGACGTCGTGGTTCAATTTGTTCCATCTCGACCAAACTCCTTCATCTACATAAATCTGGGTACTTTTTGAGTGAATCAGCTTCAAATAGTAGTTTCCAGGTGACTCGTTCTTAACTTAATAAGTCAATTCTGTTCAACAGGCCCTAACTTAGTAAGTAAATTATTCAGTTCAGTGGGCCTCACCAGACAAATCCCCTCTGACACAGAATTAGATCATCAGACTGAGGATGCCAAGTGAAACTGGGTTGACTGATTTTACTCATGAATGACACCATTTTTTTTAAAGTAGTAAAAGCAGCACGGAGCAGGAGGGGTTCTCCTCTGTGTTTACCGAGGGGAGAGAAGCTCGACAGATGCCAGTGACGAGAGCAGAAGCGCGTTTGCCTTCCTTTTCTCTGTCATTTTGCGCTTGTGACAAGTGAGGACAAGAAGTGTTTGATGCTTTTTGTTTGATTCATTGAAGACCAAGATGATGGAGCCAGAACTGAGATTCCTGGAGGTGAGGTGTACAGTCTGAATTTTCTGTTGTTGTTTTTGTTGTTGTTGTTGTTCTTGCTTAAATTGAAGTTATTTTCAGTCAAGTAGTCTTGAAAATGAAGTCTGTCTATTTTGCACCCATTTGCGACAAATACCTCCTTCCGGCTCTGCATACGTCAGATCAGACGGCTCAAGTGTGTTTTTAATGAGATTTGAAGTGGTGCACCAGGAAACACTTTCCTCTGACTTATGTTCACATGCAGCAGGAAAATGTTTTTGCAAGCGAGGCTTAGCGCGTCTTTCATTCAACAATAAATCGGCAAGGAAGTTATATGCGGATTTTCACCTTGAAGGATTTGGGGAAATGTGCAGGTTTGTCTTTGTGTTGTGGAGAGAGAGAGAGAGAGAGAGAGAGAGAGAGAGAGAGAGAGAGAGAGAGAGAGAGAGAGAGAGAGAGAGCATCAGATTGTGGTATTCTGGGAGCTGTTGATACATTGTCCTAATTTCTTGACACATCTTCTTCTGGGCTGTGATCCCAACTTCTAATCTCTCCAGAATGGTCAAGAGCATCGTTGAGTCTGTGTGTGGCTTCCATGTTTTTCCCAACAGGCTGTACATACTGTAAATCCTGTTCGGCCCCCATGCAGTAGTTGGGAAACTTTTTTTGAGGGCTATTGGAAAACTGTGATTTAAAATGTATGTGGATTTGATGCCCGAATCCCCACTCAAGCAGGTTGTGTTACTAATATTCATGCATACATACGAGATATAATCTTGGAGGTGGCCACCAAATAACTGAGTGGAAAGCAGAGTTGTTCACATTTGGATTTCTATAAGTAAAAATTTAAGAAGCACTTTTTGTGTTTTTGTGTTGAGAGAATTGTTGGACCAACTTAATATAATTGCTTCTTAATCCAAAATTAGTATATTAAGTTTAATGAACTCAACAAATTAAAGTTAATGGCCTCATAATTAACTCATTCACTCCCAGACATTTTAACTGAAGCAACCCCCCCGTTTTACTAGATTTTGACTGATTTTGCAAGGACCACAGAATATTGTGTTCAATTTGCTATTTAAAAAAAACAAAAACAAAAACAACAACTTAGAATCTACCCATAGAAAGATTAGATTCTCTTCTTCAGGAAATCAGGGGAAAAAAATGTATATTTGTATCTGTTTTCATTTTGCAGCAATAAGCATAAGAATATAGCTAAGTTTCATTATTATTCACAAATCTGTGCAAAAAACTGGGGAAAAGAGCTTGTTGTTAATAACTACCATTGCTTTAAGCCACCACTTCAGGTCAGAAGCTGCATCAAAGCCTTCTGTATGCCCTAGAATTTTATTTTATTTTTTTTTAATTTTTTTTTTACGTTTTGGGAGCAAATGAGTTAATTAAACTTAACAGATTAACTTAAATTAACTTAATTCACTGTGACTGGCTTGAAACCAGTTCAGGGTATGCCCCACCTACTGTCCGATGCCAGCTGGGATAGGCTCCAGCACCGCTGCGACCCTTGTGGGGAATAAGCGGTCACGAAACTTGAATCAATTCAATTAAGTTGGTCAACAATTTTCCAATTTGGTCTTAAATTGGTTCAACAAGTATCTTTTTAGAGTGTGGAGTGAGTGCATATATTTTGCACCAGGATGAAACTAAAATAATAAACCAAACAAAATAGGGAAGCTTCTGGTGGAGAAAAAAATAAATAAAGCCATATGGCTCTCTCATGATTTGGAATTGCATCTCTAATCAATTCCTGACCTGAAGAGCTTTGCAGCTTTCTTATCTTATGTGATGGGTTTCAAGCAAACTCTTGTGCCTTTAGCTGTGAGTCCCGTGGGTCTCTATCCTGCCCGCAGGTTAATTACATTCACCTGCCATCCCAGGCAGAAACCCATCCATTATTAGATGGCAGGAGTAAATCCCTCATGGGTTTGATGAGGGAAGTTTTACTACATTTAAGAATCCTGTTGCTATTTTGTTCATGTTCACGTTCCTAACATAGGAACATGCGAAATGGATCATCATGAATCTTTACATGCATTTCTTCCTTCTCCCTCATGTGTGTTTATTTCTTCTCCACCAACTCTAATCTATCCTCTTTTTTTTTTCTGAGACTTTAATGTGTGGCCATTTACCCCCTTTTTGCTCCCTCACTCATCCTCCTCTTCCTCTCTTGATGCTCTAGTTGAGCTGTCAGTGAGCTGCAGCGATGAGACCCAGCTTGGCTTTAAATGAGCCTCGCCAGCTGCATATATCCCCATGATGCTGACACACATTGATTTGTGACTCAATTACAATACAAATAGTGGGGTTAGGGTGGTATGAGTCAGAAACAGTTGCAGTCATGTCATTACAGCAACCATGGTCCAGGAGAAGTAGCTGCCATCATCATGCTTCGCTTTTTTTTTTTTTTTTGGTATGATGAACAGTGTTGTGTTTGTGCCAAAGATATCTTTTAGATTTTTGGCCAAAACGTTCAACCTTGGTTTCATTAAAAAAAAAAATCTCCTATAAGACCTTTGGGAAAATATTTTATTATGAGCCAACTAACCAAGATTGAACTTTTTGGCCATATTTCCAAGAGGTATATTTGGCACAAAAACAAAACTGCTCCTCACCAAAAGAACAACTTATATTTCCTCAGACAAGATGATAGCAATTATAAATAGTTTAAAATAGCAGTTATTGTGATCACAAAACCTTAGGCTTCTACTTTGAATAAAAAAAATAATAAGAAAAAATATAAGAAAATAAATAAAAATAAAATACAATTAGGAAAAGTCTACTAGAAGATCAAATATTTAATTTAACTAACTCATTCACTCGCAGCCATTTTCACTGAAGCAACAGCTTGTTTTCATCATGGCCCTGGTTGATCTCTTATACTCTGCTGCCACCTGCTGGCCGTTTTTTGTAATTACTACCATTTTTTTCACCTGTTCTCTGCAGTTGAGAGGCTGCATAATAGCCTTCTGCATGCTCTAGCCTAATATATATATATATATATATATATATATATATATATATATATATATATATATATATAGAACATATAAGTACGTCTTTGGGACACTTAACACATTTCAAATAGAATACGTTTTTGGGAGCAAATGAGTTAAATGGTGACAGGCGTGTATTAAGTCCCATTTAACATGACTCATAATGTGCTTAGCTAATTGTGAAAACAACCCACATCCCTGTTTTAAAAGGGTGTGCAGACTTGTGCAACCACATTATTTCAATTATTTTTACTTCCCTTCTTTTACAGGTTATAAATCACATGAATGGTGTAAAAAGGTTTGAAATGATTTATGTTCAACTATTTTATTTTATTTTTTTGTAATCAAAAACCTGGCATTTGTCAGGTCTGTGTTGACTTTTTTAAATCCACTGAAGATACACATTTATAGGTTTTTGTTTTATTCAATAAGCTACTTATAGTGTAACATCCAAATTCCAAATTCAAATATCATCATTTTAGACCATTCACTTGCAGAAAATAAAAAGAATGGTCAGTACAAAGGAATGTTCAGGTTTACAGCAATTTCAGGTTTTGAAGTGACATACCAACAGCAAAAGCATTCATCTGTCTTTATGCTATTTTCCCTCCCTTGTCTTATTTTTAGTCTTCCTGCGCAGCGTGTGCATGCGTCCCAAGGGCTTTGTCTGTAACACCAAATATTTCGCATCTAGTCCTGCGAGGCCTAGAAAAGACTAAATGCATCATGATCCCAGAAATAAAAGTTCCTTGAAATTTCCTCGCGCTAGCGAGGAAAATCAAATCAATTGAATTAGTATGAGAGGGCACTATCATCATTTACCTGTGGTCATGAAAAAAGACGATTAAGTCTCTATTTCAGTATGCTTAAGGCATCTATCTCTGCCTTGCAGTATTTTTCTTTTCTTTGGTTGAGTACTTCAGAATTCATATTTCACATTGGTTTTCACTAATGTTGTTGTTCCGATACCATTTTTTGGCTCCCGATACCGATTCCGATACCCAGCTTTGCAGTATCGGCCGATACCGATACCATACTGATACCTAAGGTTTTTTTCCCTCAACATGAAAAAGCTGTCCTGCCATTGGTTCCTAGCATTCAAGGGCCAATAGGATATCTTAGATTGGCATTCAGTCGTCCGTTTATGTTTTGTTACAAATCCATTCATCACGCCATTCAATCCAGTATTTTACAAACTTTAATGAGCCAAGTAGAAAAGCCAAACAAAAATGTCAGAAAATGAATTCATGATAGTCCCATCTGAATGTATTCACAAATGAACTTAGTGTGAAAACTAACCTTGTTTAATTAAAGCTGTTTTACTCAAAGGAAGCCCGGACTCATTTTGTCATATTAATGGCAACAAGTGGATATAGGTTATGTGTATCTTCTGCATCTATTGTAGTGGAGGAAGGTATAATTGTATTCCCTGTCCCTTGGCATGGACAGATCCACAAAAATATATTACTTGTGGCAATATATATATATATATATATATATATATATATATATATATATATATATATATATATATATATATATAAAGTTCTCAGAAAACATTGACAAACTTGATATAACTGAGTCTGTCTCACAAAATAAAAATAAAAATAAAATAATAAAAAAAAGTTGTTTTATTTTATTAACTTCAGAAATATTTATGTGAAAAAACATCTACTGGATAATTACCAACAACGATTCTGGGCCAGTGATGTACAGTATTTTCCACGTCCACGGAAATAAAATTTGAAATACTACATTGCAGACCTTTATTTTGGTAGCAAAATCCGGAAGTGATGCTCGTAAGTAAAACCGCTACCTTGATACAACCGTTAAATCGACTCCCAGGCAGGTTTGGATGTTATTACCGGGAGGATTCGGTGCTGAATTTGGGCTAAGGAGAACTCGGTGCAATGACAGCCTCGAAGGATCCGAGCAAGAAGAAATCAAAAGAGGATCAGCAAGATGAGGTACATTCAAAACACTCTCATCAACTTACAGCAATGATCCGAGGGCTTGTGTTGTGCGCATTCCCCGACGAGACAATTAAGGTGCAACGTTTGTCTGGTTACTGGCTCTGTCTATTGTGATGTTGTTAAACATGTGTTGGATGCTTATTGTGAACATCCTCTTCTCTTTGCATTGAGTTGTGACGTATCTTCCCGTTCCCGAGCTCCCCATTTGGATGATTGCCTCCGGTTGTTGAATGTGAGCAGGTGCGACAATTGAAAATGTGTAATCTCTCACTGTATGACGTGTTACATAAATGGAGATTAAGTCACGAACAGGAGGAGTTGGGTGCGCTAAAGCATCATTATTATTATTATAGTATGCGCTCATACAGAAGGTCTATACGCAATAGCAGCAACAACACAGTAAATAATGTCAACTTCTTTGTGTTGTCTCAGAGACCTGTTGAAAACATCGGCAGAGACTGACGTGTGACTTTTTAGGGCGTACCAAGAGGATGAATAATGGTTAATTAATAGTACCTACGGTTTCTTTGTGAACGTTTTGCATGAAAATTGCACATTCCGGTTGTGAGCGCCAGTGAGCAGAGTCCCTCAGATTTTCACACATGCTCATTCAGGAAGCTTTGCACTCAATTTTCTTGATTCATTCAATTGTAGATTGTAGTTTAAAATCAGGGCGGCGCATATTGCATGTTATCCGTGTGTTTGTGCTCACTCCCATGCACCCAAAAACATGACAGGTTAGTTGAAGTTCAAAGAACAATCACTGCCTTCGAGCAGTTCAATTGTATTGAACTTTTAAATTTGTGTTTCTCTATTAAAACTGATTTTCGAACATTTTAGGCACAATTTATATTTGACTTTTTTGTTAATTGAATCATTATTTAAAGGTAGTTGTGCATGTGTAAGCAAAGTGTTTATTTTCAAACTGTCAGAATATTACTATGGGTTATAATAATTATGGGACTGTTGCGTAAAAATTGTAACCTATACTGTTGTTGTGAGCACTGTGGCGTTGAAATTCCTTTAAAAAAAAAAAAAAAAAAAAAAAGGCAAGTAAAATCCCATAGAAATTGTTCCGGGCCCTGTGTCAAGTGGCCTCATGAGTTTCAGGCATACACGAACTGAAAGACATTTTCATCTTGATGTGCTTCCAATCTTTATCTTGGTGTCAATACCTTTTTCTGAAAAAAAAAAAAAAAAAAAAAAAAAAGTAAACTTGCACTTCTGTGTTGATTGCAAGAAGGGAAAATTGAGATTTACATTAAGTGTGTGCTGCATTGTGACGGGAAACAATTTAGAGTAGGGGTCTTGGGCAAAACCTTAAAAAAAAAAAAATCTCCAACTCATCACAGTGGCAATAATTTTGCCTAATTTGCATATTTTTTGGTGAGATTGTGAATAGAGTTGTCCTGCCACTTTAGTGTAACAGTTAGTTTTGTAACTTTTTGAAAAGCAAGGGGAAAAAAAAGTCCGCCATCAACATCTGTCATAAAAAATAAAACAAAACAAACCCCTCCCCCCAAAAAAAACAAACAAACAAAAAAAAACACGTTTTTTTTTGGCCAGAATTATTATTATTTAAAAAAAAAAAAAAAAAAAAAACTGCCTAAAAATTGACTAATTATTTTTTTCCTCACTGATTTTGAAAATAAATACATCCACTCCAAATCTTTAGTGTGTTCATGAGTATTATGTAGATTTCATATTTCTAACGGTTTTTAGAGCAATTTGTTACGGTGGATTTTTTGAGTAATAATTGCCAAGTCATTCCCTTACGCTGTAAGGTGATCACATGCACCCGTCACGTGACCACCACCACATCTATCCCCCTGAAAAAGACAATTAATTCACATGGAAAGCTTCCAATGTCGAAATGTCTTGGAATTTTCCAACTTTGCTGGTCTGTTTGTCCTGTGTCACGCACCTTGCAATAAATCCTTCTCAAATGACTGCCGACCAATCTATCTATGGTGTAACCCGGCTTCTTGCACAAAGTCATCCATGATAGGCTCCAGTTCACCTGTGACCCGAATGAGGACAAGCGATATTGAAAATTGGTATAGTGAAAGCTAAAATCAGGTTCTTGTCTTCTTCTTTTGCGGCTGGCAGACTCTTTCGCACACTTCTCTCGCTTTTGCAGTCAGCTTAAGTGAGTGCGATAACAGCAGCGAAGTGTGTCTCTGAAGACTTTCACACAGCGCACACATTGAGAACCGGATCATAGAACTTGA
The DNA here is from genome assembly GCF_051991245.1 of Festucalex cinctus. Taxonomy (NCBI): domain Eukaryota; kingdom Metazoa; phylum Chordata; class Actinopteri; order Syngnathiformes; family Syngnathidae; genus Festucalex; species Festucalex cinctus. The sequence continues at coordinate 15,222,939 of NC_135412.1, forward strand.
ACTAATAGTCAGAGAGCGGTCTGTGGTTCAGTGGTGTGTGAGGAACACTCTGCTGTGTGTGTCTGCCCCATTAATTAAAATGCTCTACTTTCCACCTCGCTGGCTGTATGTGTGATACAGACGGACACATGAATGCTCGTCGACGTTTTGATATTTTATAGCTATAAAAATACCCCAATGATTATTCTTTCATCTGCAATTTGGTGTCTTATCTCAAAGTGACCCAACATACACAAATAGGACAATATATGTATATACAAAAGTCATTCTTTTACTCTTCTACAGGTGCTACAAAAACTGTCTCCTAAACTTAGTGTGTACAATTCAAAAGCATTACGTTCAGCAGCTTTTTTTGTAACTATAACTTTATCAAGATTTCAATATTTTATGAACTATCCATTCTTTTATTGAAGAACAAAAATGACTGGTGAGTTAAATATTACAAGAGCTGTCAAATTAATGGATTAAAGTAATTGATTATCAAAATAATTAACAAGTATTTTAAATAATTAATTAATTGTTTGGATCCTTTTTTTTTCATTTAAAATTGTCCAAATCCTCTGATTTTAGCATATCAACAGTAATTTTTCACTGATTACCTTAGTCCTTCATGAAAGAAGGCTAATTATCATCTGTGTTTAATTTAATCAAAATAAGACATTTGCAAACGTCTTTTTTTAATTTGGAAAACAATGACCGAATCTGTAACATAGTACAGCATCGATCCGACCTTTTTTTTTTAATCGCTATACAATTATGAAGTACAAAATAACCACCAATCACTGGTTAATAAACAGTAATCAGGGCAAAAATGCTTTTGTAATACTGTACACTTTAATGCAAAATTAAAATAAATACGATTAGTCGATTAATCAATTGTATAATCCATAAATTAATCGATTCTAAAAATATCCACCCCCTTGATAATGCTATAATAATATAGCTATAATGCACCAAAAAATACCAACAAAATTTCATATATAGAGCTGTTTTAGTCGGGTTTTTGCTCAAACACATTTTCCCATTTATCTTCATTTATAATTTTGTAAAGTTCTGGTTTAATTAGCATAAATTACCATGAATACAACTTTGAAAATGTGTAGAATTTTGACACCCTATACTTAGACACAGAAATCTGAAGTTTTTATGAGTGTGTTGTGTTGCATGTGTCCTTGTCTACAGGAGTTTGTGGACATCAGCACCCCGCAAAGGAACTGGAAGGGCATCGCCATCTCTCTGCTGGTGATTGTGGCCGTCTGCTCGCTCATCACCATGTCTGTGGTCGTCCTCACACCTGGTAAATACCGACACATACCAGAAATGCCAATGGAATATGATATGAAAGACTAAAAGCTTGAAACGGACATGTTAAAAGAGAAAGTCAAATTTGACTATAAAATGTTGATATATTATGTATCTATTTGTTTTTAGATGGGGATTTATATTGAATAGCCCTAAAATTGACATGGATATTAATCACATAATTCACATTACTTCCCATTGGAAACATTCCGATCTTTTACATTTCACATATTTTGCTAACTCTATAGGTCTTTTTTTTTTCTTTTCCCTTTCTCTAGCCGATCTCCCAGGGAGCATCAAGTCTGCACTGACTGTAGACGATCTGTACTCTTCAGAGTTCACCGTGCACGACCCAGAAGTCACATGGATAAGTGGTGAGCACTCAAGAGAAAATTCTACATGCTAAATGCCATTAGGGAATTGTGCTCTAATGATACAAGTCTGCCTGCAAATGGGGCTAATTAGGATCCCATGGTCACACATAAAGATCATCAAATCTTAAATGATTGTTGAGACTCGGCACATAAAGAGAGAAAATCAGGCATTTCACATAATCTCATACAATATATTTCAAGACGTAAGATAGTCAAGCGTTTTACATCTTTTTTTTCTAACCTCCCCATTATCTTTTATGTCTGCAAAGCTAGAGTATAAAGTGGAAGAGAATTCTAAAAGTCTGCCTCATTTTCCACTACATGCCATATAGTGTAAAAATCTGTTTTTCTTGGAATAAAAATATCTTCAACTCAACATACTGGGAGCCATAACTTGTGAGCGGGAAGATAAAAATCTACCTCTGAAACAAAAGGTTTGGACTAGTTGACCTCACCTGATATCTCAGCTTTTAATGGCCACAATATTAGGCACACCTGCTTGAGTATGGAGTTAGAATCATGCCAAAACCCCATAAACACAAAACGTGTGATCTACGTACACAAAACTTGATCTACGTACACAAAACGTGATCTACATACACAAAACCTGATTTGCGTACACAAAACCTGATTTGCGTACACAAAAAGTGTAATCTACGTACACAAAACGTGATCTACGTACACAAAACCTGATCTACGTACACAAAACCTGATTCTACGTACACAAAACGTGACCTACGTACACAAAACGTGATGTACGTACACAAAACGTGAATCAACGTACACAAAACGTGATCTACACACACAAAGAAGCATTATATCTTTCAAGTGCAAAACATTTTTTTGCCTACATAAAAAGCAGTTCTACTTGTACAACTACGGATAAAAGTCACGTGACTTTTGGTAGTGATATTCTGCTGAGCAGTTCTACGTGCTGAAAACCCAAGATCCACACGCGCAAAGCCAGTGAACTTTACAGCAGGGGGCGCTGTTGAATCAGCGCTGTATAGAGAGAGTTCTTTTGCACTTGAAAGATATAATGCTTCTTTGTGTGTGTAGATCACGTTTTGTGTGCGTAGATCACATTTTGTGTTCGTAGATCACGTTTTTTGTGTTTACGGGGTTTTGCATGATTTTAACACCATACTTGAAGCAATATATTTTCCTTAATTATGTGTTTATTAATGTATTTGTCGTGTACATCGATATAGAATCATTGTTAGTCTGTTGAATATTTTGGAGGCAGCAACCTAAACACTGCAGTGAGAAGCGCTGATGATAACAGTGTTAAAATGTAAAAAAAAAAAAAATGTTCATTGACACACATTCACTTGCTGGAGGCTTCGCTTTGTACGTCGTCTCTGCAGGTGACTGATTGTTTTAATTAAAGGCATTCGTCATGGCTGCTGCTTTTAGTTCACACAACACAAGACAGATTGTAGGCATCTCGTGCTGGAATTAACTCAACTAATCTTTTCTCCAAACAAGGACACAGTTTGAAGGGCAGGTTTTACCATATTCAGTTATTAGATCTACAAAGAAATACTTCATGAGCAAAACATTTGTTGATCTCATTTCAATCAGTCAAGCTGATTGAGTATGGATCCATTCAAGGGCGAATAACTTGGTACCAATGAGGCCTCTTGCAGTCCCACTCACTTCCTAACTGTCTCTATACATCTGTAAATGTACATTTTAAGCCATCATGCAACCCCAAGTGTACACTAAAGTCCATTGCACTGAATGAGAGAAGGCCACAATGAATGTTTGATTATACAGAAAATGCAGCTGTGTTTTATCATCCTATCGACGATCTGTCCAAAGAAAAGATCAATACGACGTGTCCCTGATGAAGATTTAGAAACACAGAGGCAGATGTTCTGCTAACTTGCGCTGCAGAAAGATAATATTGAAATTTTTTTGTCCATTGAGCAGAGGTGGGTAATCCAGGTCCAGAAAGTAAAAACCCTGCCACAGTTTGGCTTTAGTCACAGGAGGCTCTACTTGACCGATTGATAAGTAACTCGTTTACCTGCTGGTTGATTAGATGCACCTGTGACTAAAGCCAAACTGTGGCAGGGTTTTTACTTTCTGGACCTGGATTACCCACTTCTGCCATTGAGGATGGCGGTTGTTTTACTTGCTGGTTGAGATGGATGATGCAGTCACAAGATGCAGGGATGTGATGGCAATCGTTGTGTCTTCAAAGTGTTGTAGTTGTTACATTTAAACTCAGCTGCTACTGCTTTTGCTTCCAAGCGATATCTTCAAGATGTGTAGACAAACATGAGCACAAGATACCCGAAGACACTTCAAAAAGAAGTTTGCAACCCTTCTGATTATACAAATCCCTTCCAGGCCCCTTTAGAGAAATTAAGCTGTGGTGGAGTGCTCATTGAAGCTTGTGCATGCCAATCAAAGGTTGAATACCAACAAGTTGTAATATTTCAGCATTACTAACCATGACAAAAATATTCAAGCAAATCTTATTTCACGCTGAACAGAGCACATTCCACCTAAGTGGATGGTTGTGTATGCCGTATCCTGTGATTGGCCGACGACCAGTCAAGGGTGTATCACACCTCAAAGTCAGCTGGGACTGGCTCCAGCTCACCCAAGGTCCGTAATGAGGAAAAGCGGTGGAGAAGATGGATAAACGAATAGATGTTCACAAATAAACACAGGTGTCAAATCCAGGTCCAGAAAGTAAAAGCCCTGCCAGTTTAGTTTTAGCCCAAGATGCTACCTAGCTAGCTCCTAAGGTGCTAGTTTACCTGCTAGGGAGCTAGCTAGCTAGCTAGCTAGCTAGTTAGCCAGCATCTGGGGCTAAAGCCAAACTTGTCAGGCTATGGCAAAAATCGAGGACTCAGGTGCAGAAAGTTAGGCCACCAAGGCAGATGTTTAACAAAAAACCACCTCACTCTGAGGGGAAAACAAAAATAAGGGCTATGAAAAGGAAAACTAAGGGCACTCCAAAAGGGAGGATATCTAAACTACAACAAAAGACTAAGCTGTAGTGATGTGCTTCTCGGGTCGAATCCCTGAAGCGTGTGCCGAGTAATGCAGATGAGTGGTTCATGAACGGCGTGTCAATGCGTGTGTTGATGACGTACGTGGTGACGTTTGAAGCCCCACGAAGCAGGTGTACCACGTGACTGATTCAGGAAATGATTCGCTAGGTTTGAGTGTAGTTCGAAATAAAAGCGGCAAAGAAACGCTATGGATTCCCCTTCACTTTTTGTGTTTTCGGGTCCCTTATTGCGCTACTTTTTTTGCTTTTGGCATTCGATTTGACGAGCTTCTTTTTGCGATGGAACCAGCAAGAAAGAGATTTTCCCTTGTTTAGGAGCACTTTGAGCAGATCTCACCTCAGAAGGTAATGCACTGTAATTACGGTACTATTTTAACAGATTCCAATAATAAAATAAAATAAAATGTGACAACACATAAAATTCACATTTTTCTGTTCACAGTTGAAAGTCCCCTTCAGCACAGGGAATCACAGAAATATACGCGTCCAATTCTATACAAACTTGCTATCTCATATCGATGCACCCCTGCTTCATCAGTACCATGTGAAAGAGTTTTTTTCCAAAGCAGGTGAAATTCTCTGCAAAAAAAAAAAAAAAAGAAACCGCCTGAGTCCAAAAACTTCGGAAAAAAATAGTTTTTAAATAAAAATGAATAAGCACTTTATTTTACCTCCTTATTTCACATTTTCACTTGTTGCATAAGCACAAACATAGACAAAGTAACACAGAACAATTCATGTTAAAACACTCTTCAAATATATATTCTTTTGTATTTAGAGCATGATTTACACCCCACCATTTTATTGCATGCACCAAGCATGTTATACATTTTTCTGTCCACATGATGGCGTAGTCGAGGAAATGAATCATCTTGAAGCCCCTATGTGTGTGTGAAGCATTTCACTGCAGGGCTTCACTGCTTTACGGGGCTTCATTTTGCCATCACTACTAAGCTGTGGCTATGAAAAGTACAAACAAAAGTTTCTCACACGAGACAAACAATAGCAAGGCTGTGGCTGGGCTTGGGTGATCAAGACGAAACACTTTGGCACAAGATACGGGAGACGCAGACTATTTAACACATGAGGGTAATGGGAAACAGGTGGACACAATCAGGAATCAGGGTTGACACTGATACCACATGAGGAAGGGCAAGTGACTTGAAACGAGAGGAGAGTCAGGATCTTCAAAATAAAACAGGAAATAACAAGAAAGAAAAACCCTAGATAGGACAACCTCACCGCGGTGTGACAAAACTGTGGCAGGGCTTTAACTTTCTGGATCTGGATTTGACACCTCTGACATCAGAAACACAAATCAATTGAGCCAACTAGTCTGGAACAAGCAATATTAAATCAACTGATTCTCTTTAAACGCGGTGAGATGTCAAATTAATCAGTGATAGGATACATGGACAGTAATCCGGAAACAGATTAGCATCTTTACAAAAAAAAAAAAAAAAAAAACAGTCCCAATTCTTCAATTTGATTCTGTCAGCGGGATTGTGATGTGGGTGAAAATCTGAGAGCCGAAACCTCGTGAAAGACCAGCTGGAGGCTGAGTGTCGCATTGACTGAAAGATCAACACCTTCACCTCGACTTTTCATCTCGTCTTTCTGTATTAAAATAGTTGTCGGTCTCTTGAGTGGAATCTCAAAGTTAAGAATAAACATTGGAGTCTGGCAAAGTTGAGTACATAGAGCTTTATTGTCTCACACTGTCAAAAGCACGAGTTCCCCTGCAGGAAGAATTAATTTTCCTCAGACAGTATTGTACAGTATATAGTCTAATGCACTGCAGGCATGAAGATGCCTGATATAGGCGTCCACTGATGGTGTCCTCTTCTTTGTCCTAAATGGAGTCTGTTTGTATCTGTTGGTATCAACAAATCCTAAGGCACCTTGTTTTTAAAAAGAGATTTAGCTTTTTTTAGCTAGCACAAGGTTACGGAGATTTCAAAGAAAAATACACAACAATTGTAACCTTAGACACTGCAAATGTGATGTTATACACCTGTGAACTCTTGTACCTTTACCGGCATCAACATGTTGAGTTATACAGAATTTACTGACTTTACAATATGCTGCCTTTTGTCACAATATCATAACTTGCCCAAAAATATCCTGACTGTTTATGTTCCTCTGGAACATTAGAAGGAATTTTAGACATACTGTACAATAAAATTGCTTTTGAGCTAAATGAAAGAAAAAAATGAAAAAAATACACCACAATGTGCTAACGCTGGATTATACATTCCTTCATATTTTCAGCAGCTTGGAGGCTTCTTTTCAAATTATTTGCACTTCAAACTGCAAACAGTCAACAACAGACTCTTCAACAAACAGTCTGTGACTACGGTTTAGGGAATTCTACATTCACCTCAACATTTAAAGACATTATGAGTTAGGAGAGAGGGATAAGTATGACCTTCAAAAATAAAGGACAAAGAATAAACAAGGCAGCGTGCTCAAAGATGCCCTTTGAGGTCTTCCTGTGTTGTCAGCAGCATCACGGACACCACTTAATCATTATGTTACCATAGGAACTGTCCACTGCCCTCTCATTGGCAACAGGTTTAGTGCCAAAAAACACTTTTATATAGCTTGGAATATAAATGTGGCATCTAAGCTGATTTTCTTGACATGTAAAATATTGCTTTGAAGGAACACGCCACACATGCATACTGTAACTATGGAAACATACAAGATGCCTTAAAGGCCAGGCAGAGATAAGAAATGAATGCATGTTTAATGTTACCAAGAAATCATACAATACACTTTTCTTGTTGTGCTGCTCAGATTCTGAAGTCGTGTACAGGAACCGAGATAACAATGTTGTGAAATTTGATTTCACCCTCAACGAGACGCAAGTCCTGCTTAGCAACACGACCTTTGTGAGTTGCTTTCCCCGTTTCTGCTGTTTGTATTTGAAGTATTTCTACGAAATATGCACACAGACCTGCTTTTGCATTAGGTCAAACTTTTTTTTTGTACTCATCAGGTGTCCTTCAAGGTGGCAAAGTACTCACTCTCGGCAGACCTTCAATATGCGCTCTTTGCTTATGACGTCAAACGGGTGGGCATTGTCATCACTCTGGCATCTTCATTTGTCTTCCCTTTTGTAGTCACGTTGTGCGTCAACATTATTGGAATTGACTTGAATCAAAGAGTTTTTTTTATTACAATGTGCTACTCGCACATACACACCGGCTGTGAATGTAATCCTACCACCTGCACTCAACAGATGTGCACTGATTTTTGAGTGTGTGTGTTTTGTTTGTTTTATTCATATTTCATTTTTTTTTCTTGATACGTTTCACAGTTCACGCTTTGTTTGCCCTTGTTTATGCCTAGTCCTCAAGGATAAGGCTTTCTTTTTTCTTCACACATACTGTAGAGGTCTGACAGTAAATTCTAATGATGTCTTGCACAATGTGGGTCACCTTCGTGTGTCTGCATAAGTGAGTTTTTGCGTTGTATGATGGATTTGCCTCTCTTTACAGATGTACAGATATTCCTACCAGGCTTCCTACATCGTTTACAACATATACACCCGGTAGGTTTGTGTGTTCTCTTTGGCCTGATCATGCCTTCTGGCGATGGTGTTTCTTCATATTTCGGTGTGCTTTTAGGGAGGTTTGGGAACTAAACCCTCCAGAAGTGTCCAATGCTGTGCTGCAGTGTGCGGCGTGGGGGAAACAAGGACAACAACTGGTAGCGATGCACCAATACTTTTTTTTTTTTTTTTTCAAAGATGGATTAAGTATACAACCCCTAGCAAAAAGTATGGAATCACCAGTCTTGGACGAGCACTCACTCAGATGTTTTATTCTGTAGATCAAACTCAGATAAAAAGCATGAAACAGTCGTAAGGTCATTCCAAAGTGCAACAACATGGCTTTCAGAAACACTAATAGAAATGAAGAAAAAACATTGTGCTGGTCAGTAAATGTTACTTTTATAGAGCAAGTGCAGGGAAATAAATATGGAATCACTCTATTCTGAGGAAAAAAAATATATGGAATCATGAAAAAACAGACAATGAAAAAACATCAAAACACATCACTAGTATTTAGTTGCACCACCTCTGGCTTGTATGACAGCTTGCAGTCTCTGAGGCATGGACTTGATGAGTGACAATCAGTATTCTTCATCAATCTGGTGCCAACTCTCTTTGATTGTAGTTGCCAGATCATCTTTGCAGATCGGAGCTTTGCTGTGGACCATTTTTTTCCATTTCCACCACAGGTTTTCAATTGGGTTGAGATCTGGGATATTTGCAGGCCATGACATTGACATCTCCCTTGTTGGAGCCGTGATTCTTGCCAATCCACTTGGTCCAGCAGCCCTCCAAGGTGTGATAATTGCACTGTTTTTAACTGCTGACTAACGAACAGATGTAATTTGAGGCAGGTGCCCAATTAAGGACAGGAAATTGACTGGGTGTGTCCTTATTTTCTGCTCAAAATGGAGTGATTCCATATTTTTTTTCCTCAGAATGGAGTGATTCCATATTTATTTCCCTGCACTTGCTCTATAAAAGTAACATTTACTGACCAGCACAATGTTTTTTCTTCATTTCTTTTAGTGTTTCTGAAAGCCAAGATGTTGCACTTTGGAATGACCTTACGACTGTTTCATGCTTTTTATCTGAGTTTGATCTACAGATTAAAACATCTGAGTGAGTGCTCGTCCAAGACTGGTGATTCCATACTTTTTGCTAGGGGTTGTACAAGTATTTACATTTCAGTATTCGCTAATAGCAAGTATACTATTACTTGATTATGTCTTGCAGGTGTGATACAGGTGTTATATTTGAACCGAATGTTCTGCAAAAAGCTCACTCATTCAAATATAACACTTTAGAATAACATTCTCACTCCAAACCAAGAAGCTTAAGCATGCTTCTTCTTTTCTCTTTCTTTTCTTTTTTCTTTTTGCAATGTGGCTATGTTTTTTGTTTTTGTTTTTCCCCCTCACTTTTCTTTACTTGTAGCATTCCCAAGATCTTTTCACAATATTCTCCCGCAGAATCCTATATGAGTGTCGTTTTGAAGTTAACGCGCCTCTTCTTCTTCTTCCATCTAAGATGTACATTTTTGAGAACAACATCTACTACCAGTCGGACGTGAGGAGCAACTCCCTGAGGATCACCTCTTCTGGCATGGATGGTGTCATCTTCAACGGGCTTGCTGACTGGCTTTACGAAGGTGTGAGTCATCTCCCACGTTAACCTGTCAATCTGAACAACTAGACGAGGCACAACAAGACATCCTGTCTGACAATCCGAGGTTTCTTTTGTGCGGATATTCAAGTACTTATGCGTACTAATAGTATAGTTCTTGTGTATGTTTTTATTTATTTTTGATAAGCAAACAATTTTATTTATTGTGGGAATGCTGAAGCATATGTTATTGTGATTTTATTCTCCACACTTTTTTGCAGTGTAACAACTCCCAGACAATAAGGCTTAGATTGGCATGAAATACAGTCAATGACTGTCTCACCACTAAACAGATACATATAGTAATTGTCAATTAATACCAAAGATGGTGGCAAAGCACTGCTTTTTTCCCCCCATTTTTTTCCCCACAAAATGGCATCAAATCACTTTTGTCTAAATGAAGCTATACTCAGTACTGCTAATTAAAAGTCATTATATGTTGTCTGATCAGATGCAATGCACTCGGATACAAAACAACACACAAAGGAAACTTAAAAAAAATAAAAATAAAAAAGTGTCTTAAGGAAGCACTAACACGATAATAACACAAGGGCGTATGTTTGCCATCAGAGGAGATTCTGCACTCGCACTTGGCCCACTGGTGGTCCCCTGATGGCGAGAAACTGGCTTTCCTCACCATCAACGACACATTGGTACCCAACATGGCCCTGGCCCAGTTCACGGGCAGCACCTACCCTCGAGGACTCCAGTATCCGTATCCCATGGTGAGAGCAAAATACATTGTTAATAATAGAGATGGGATATTTTTCATTTAACTTATATTGTGCAATGCGTTTTAATTTCACCAATTAAGTGTTTTTTCTTGTAATTTTCCTATATTTAATTGCAGTGTTGATGTTTCAAATATGCATGTTACAGAGACTTACAATAACATTAAATTGATTTGATTGGGTTAGGGTTACGGTTAACTGTAAAGAATTGACTGTAGAATTTACAGTCTATCTGGCGCCTATCTCAGCTGTAAAAATCTGTAGCATATTACTGTAAATGTACAATTTATTACTGTATATTTTAGTTAAGTATTTTACAATTAATTACTGTATATAAATTACAGTTACTTAGAATACAGTAAGTAAAAATCTGTAGCATATTACTGTAATTGTGTTTACTTTATTACTGTATATATAAATTTAGTTACTCTGTATGAAATCGAATTGGTCGATAATTGCCCCTAATTTTCGGCAAATTTCTTTATTATCTGGTTTATCTGTTTGATGTCAAATTGGTCGATAATTACCGATAATTATTGACCACCGATATTATCGTGCATCCCTAATGTATGTGTGTGTATATGTATATATATGTATATATATATATATATATATATATATATATATATATATATATAGTAAAAAAAAGTACAGTAATATGCTGTATTTTATTTATTTATTTTTTACCGAAATTTAACTGAAATTTTACAATAATTAGTTGGCAGGTTTTTTTGCCTGTTATTCTATGTAAATAATGTTAATCATGATGGTGTTATTTGAATTTTTTTATTTTTTTTTTATTTTTTGTTCCATCAGGCTGGTCAGGCAAACCCTGCGGTCAAGCTGTCTGTTGTCAATCTCTTCGGGGTAACGCACACTGTGGAGCTGCAGCCTCCCAATCAGATAAGGTAACCCGAATCAAACTCATGCACCCACAAAACACAAAAGCCCTCAGTCTCATTGGGCTGCTCCTCTGCAGGGATTTCTACATCACCATGGTGAAGTGGATCAGTAACACGCACCTCGCCGTGCGCTGGCTTACTCGGGCCCAGAATGCATCAGTGCTGACAGTGTGCGCCGCCGCCGTAGGAGTCTGCCTCGCGGTGCGTACTTCTCATTCCGCTTACGTTTCGCAGGATTCCATGCCTCACATTAGCCTCTCGTTGACTTCCGCGGGAGGGGGGTGTATAGATTTAGAAAATGATACCTTTACGCTTGTATCAGCATCCTTGCTTGCTTTTATTTTCTGCCAAACACAATAACAATTCGGAGAGCACTGCGCTCACCACGGTTGCATGTTTAACTTGCACTTTAATTTGGGCTTCAGAGGCATGAGGACTCTGCAGATACATGGATCTCCAGGCAGGTGAGTCTGCACAGTTGCCATTTCCTCACATTCCTCGAAAGCCATTAAAATGTTTGGTTTTTTTTCCTCCTCCACAGAACCAGGAGCCTCTATTTTCTAAAGACATAAGCAGGTTTTTTCTTGCTGTACCTGAGAGACAAGGAGGTCAGGGTGAATTCCACCACATCGCCATGTTCACCAAAAAGGTGCACAAATTAAACAGGACACAATTGAAAAACAGAATAAATAATAAACTATTTTCTTTTTTAGCTTCAAGGCAACGAGAATGAGATTGAGCACATAACATCTGGTGCCTGGGAGGTGACGCAAATTGTGTCTTACGATGAAAACAAGCAGGTCATGTATGTTTCCTATGTGACTTTATGACCTAGCGGCTAGCGCTAATGTTAATGTGTTTGTCTATAACAGTGACATCCAAACTATGGTGCCGGAGCAATTTTGATACAGTTGTCGTATTTTAAATTTGTTAACTTATTTTGCAGCTCGTGGCACATACTAAAACTAAGAATTGACTCAGCTTGCAACAATACTTTTTACAAGAAGAAAACTCTCACTTCCTTGTTTTCCACCAATCACACGTGGCTGCACCTCGGAGCACTCACTGCTTTGGTTGGGATAGTTCAGTGCAGTACATTTGTGTGGTTAATTTTGTCCTTTCCACTGGTGTGTTGATTTATTAAAAGGGTTGGAGTGGATGGGAGGTGAGCAGTGCAAAAACACATGTGAATGAACTATATGAAATGCAGAGGTGGCAAATCCAAGTCCAGAAAGTAAAAATCCTGCCAAAGTTTGGCATTAGCCCCAAGTGCTAGCAAGCTAGCTCCCCGCGTACTTGTTTACCTACTAGGGAGCTAGCTAGCTAGCTAGCACAAGGGGCTAAAGCCAAACTGTGGCAGGATTTTTACTTTCTGGACCTATATATATAGATATATATATGTTCAATAAACTTCAAACTTCAGACCTGTATTTGCCATTTCTGGTGAAATGTGACTGTTGCTGCTCAGTACAGGGGTGGATCTATCTTTACAAAAAGCCTCAAAAATACTTGAAATTTTGCCATCATTTGTTGCTGTTGTTATTTATTTATTTATTTATGTAAATATGGTGTATCCCCGTCTTCACTTTCCACTTCCTTCTTTCTGTTCCTTGTTTGTGTTTTGGGTGTCAGTCGGACAGACGTTTGGCCCATTAGCATTTGACAGGTTTTGTTTTGCAGTTTTGTTGTGATGCTGATGGCCTCATTCAGGTCTGTTGGAGTCACACCTGAAACAAATTAGAAAAAAGGAAGTGGAGATTGACTTTTGGGACATCCTGTGTAGTGTAGCTATATACTGTGTTGGTGTATGTTTTAATCATTCTTTTACTAGGAGTGTCAGGTGATTAAAGTTTTAATCACAATCGCATGACTTCAATAGTTAACTTATTATTAATCACAAATTTTATATCCCTTCTAAATGTACAATGAAATGTGCAATAAAGCTTTTATTATTAAATTTCTCACTTCTTAAATTTGACATGGACGTGTCTGCTGCGTTTCGACTGGAATTCTTCCAGTACAGGCTTCCTAAGTAACAGGTGGTCATTAATTGCGCGTTAAAAAAATTAGTGGCGTTAAAACAACTTTAATTTAAACTAGCTCAAAATTAACGCACTAATTTTGACACCCCTATCTTTTACATATCTTTATTACACTGATGTAATGGCAAAGTAAGCTGAAGGTTTTCTTTCGTTGTGTATGTGGCCCTTTACAAGAAAAGATTTGGCCACCCCTGTTTATATGGTGTAAATGAGCTGATGTCCTCCACTCAGATACTTCCTGAGCACAGAAGAATCTGCACAACAGAGGCATTTATACAGGTAACTATACACGGATTTCACCCTCTCATTGCATTTGGCTCTTCCTTCTTCCAACATGTGCATGTGCTTTCTGCCAGTGTGTCCACGCTGGGTGGGTTTCCACGACAATGCCTCACCTGTGGACTCCGTGAAGGGTGCACATTCTTTGAGGCTAACATCAGCCCCAACTCGGAACGCACCATCCTGCATTGCAAAGGCAAATCTCTTAATATGGTCTTGACGGTGACCTGTTTTCATGTTCACAAAGACACTTTTAGCTTGTCTTGTCTGCTTTTCTTCTCTTGTGGCACTCGCAGGTCCAGGAGTTCCATCGGTACTGCTTCTTAGTTTGGATGAGGTGGAATGTGAGTGTATTCATCCAGACTTACTGGAATGCCACTTGTGCAAAGACCTGTATGGACAAAAGTATTCGGGCACACCTCTTAACTCATTCACTCCCAGCCATTTTCACAGAAGCAGTCTCGTTCGCTCCCGGCTGTTTTACTGGATTTTGACTGATTTTGCAAGGCACACAGAATATTGTGTTCTATTGCTATAAAAAGATGGAACCTATCAAAAGAAAGATTAAAGTCTCTTCTTTCATCAGGAAGAAAAAAGTATGTTTCTATCTGTTTCCGTTTTGCAGCAATTAGCATAAGAAGAGAGCTAAGTTTCATGAATTTTCACAAATCTATTCAAAATTGTAAGTAATTGAGCTTTTTTTCTACATGGCCCTGGTTGATCTCCTTTGCTCTGCTGCCACCTGCTGGCCGTTTGTGTAATAACTACCATTTCTGCAACCGTTCTTTGCAGTTGAGAGGCTGCATCAAAGCCTTCTGTATGCTCTAGCATAAAAAAAAACCAAAACAAAAAAAAACAAAAAAAACGTATAAATACGTCTTTGGGACACGTAGAACATTTTTTTAAAAAACGCATTTACACGTTATTGGGAGCAAATGAGTTAATCAATTTATGAATAGTTTATTTAAAATGAGTGCTCGCAGCAAAAACAGAATTTATGCACAAACTTACAAAGTCAATGATAAAGCTACACATCACGCACTCTATGACAAAAAAAGGGCAAATTAATGCAACAATTTTGTTCTACTTTTTAAGAAGTATAATTTATTGTTTGTTTTTTTTCATTGTCCCCTGTTTTTGTTTTTATGCCCATCTTCCATCAGCCTATTTCATCCTGGAGAACAATCTCCCTCTGTGGCCGCTGCTGTCCACCAAAAGAATGGTTCAGACCCAAATCCACACCGTCCATCATAACAACTTTGGTAGGAATGAGATGCGCATGCAAAGGTTCTTATAACGATGCGAGACGGAGTCACACGGCTGCGCTCTCTCACATCTAGAGCTGCCTGTGAAGCTCCTCCTTCCTCTTGACTTCTCCGAGTCCTTCCTCTACGGCCTTCTGCTCATCATGTGAGGATCGCGTTTGCATTCACTGCACCGTCCACTGTGACCTTCCTGCTCTCTGACGAGCCACCATAGCTGCAGGCTGCACATCTCTCAAATGAACTTAAAATAACAGGGATGTCTCATATCAGAGCTTTATTACCATTGTAGCCTTGTGAATATTTTAATTTAAAATCTGATACGATAGCTATTTTAAGCACATCACATAATCATTAGCACTGACTATTTTGTTAGTGGCCAGAGGTTATCTGATCTTGTACTAATCAATCTAGTGTGCCATTAAGGGGTTTTAGAAAAAAATTTCCCAATTAACCTTTTTTTTTTTTTAAATGATTATCATGATATTTTTAGCTGTTAACAGGACGTTGTTTTGTCTCTACCCGCTAACATGGCTTTCTCCCAATAGCGGCAGCTCTCCTGGTGAACAGGCAGTCACGGAGGAGTTTAGTCTGGACTGGGACAGGGTGCTGGTGGGGTCGGAGGAGGTGATTGTGGCTCGGCTCGACGGTCGGGGTTCGGGGTTCCGAGGTCAAAGGTATGCGAATTGTTTTCAAGTTTGAAGAATGTCAGTGTATTGTCCAGTAGGATGCACTGCTCATTGTAGCTTTCACCTTGCAGAATGTTGCATCAGCTCCACCACAACATTGGGCAGGCGGACGTTGAGGACCAGATAGCAGCTCTAGCGTACGTACTATTTCAAGGAAAAAAATATAATAATAAAAAAACAAGCTCAATGGAAGGAAAGCAAAAAGTGAGTCATTGGGAAGTCATTTAAGGCATTTTCTTCTTCAAATATACTAAAAAAAAATATACCCCAAAAAATTTTTGCTTCCATTTTTTATGGAATGAACTCAAAGATCTAAAACTTCTGCCACATACACAATATCACAATTTTTCTCAAATATTGCTCACAAACCAGTCTAAATCTGTGATCGCGAGCGCTTCTCTTTTGCCGAGATTGTCGTGTGCTGCAGGTTGGATCCCAAAGCGCAGACGCAAATAAGGTTTTAACTCTTTATTTACACAACTTGACTAAACGAAAAACAACGAGCATGCATCGAGAATCACGAGACACCAAGCCCCCTTGGGCTATGGAGGTGCACTGAGGAACAGAGTTAACAGAAGCAATAATCCGACAAACACACACACATCTCAGACAGCTACTACAGACAGTGAATCGATCTGATTGGTTGTGACTAAGTAAAGGATTAAAGATTGACATCACAAAGCTCCTGACATCACATAGCTGTCACATAACTTAAAACCAGTTGAAACTAGATGCTGTTACATCAATTCCAAACAGACACTTGACCTGACGGTCATGAACTCAAACTTAACCCTGGCCTGACCCAGACATGACAGAGATAACCATCCTACCTCAACAGGTGTGCCATATCAATATGCTGATTTGACACCATGATTGGTACACAGGTGTGCTGCCCACAATAAAAGCCACTCCGAACGGTGCAGTTTTGTTGTTTCATTGAGGGGCGGGGGGGATTGGTTGGTTGCATGGGGACCCAAAAAAACAATACTAACTGGTCCACAGACACACCCCAATGAAACAAAAGTGCTCCTTTCAGAGTAACCATTTATTGTAGGTAAGGCACACCTGTATCTAATCAACATCTTGATATGGCACAAATGTGAGGTCACAGGTGGGATAAAGGAGAAGTGCTCACTATTACAGATTTAGACTGGTTTGTAAACAATATTTGAGAGAAATTGTGATATTAATTGTGTATGTGGAAAAAAGTTTTCAATCTTTGGGTTCATCTCTTAAAAAAATGGGAGAAAAACCAAAACTTCTGTGTTTATATTATTGTTGAGTATAGATTGTGATAGGAAACCAACTGTTTTTAAGCTGAATAACAAATGATTTATGCATTTTTTATTTTATTTTCTTAGAATCATGAAAAAGCATCATGATAAACTGATTCTTTTCTCTCCAGGTACTTGGTGAAGCTTCCCTTCATCGATCCAACCAGGGTTGGCATTTTTGGAGAGGTCTGAGCTGTTCAGATTTCTGTTTCTTCATCTTTTGAATATACAATGGCGCCTTGAGATACAAGTTTAATTTGTTCAAAGTCACGTTCGGAGAATACATTCATGAAGTCAAATTCTTCTTAAACCTCAAATCATCTTTCCCTGCAGGACTATGGCGGCTACCTGACGCTAATGCTACTCAAGTCAACTGAGGGGACGATCCGATGCGCTGCCGCTCAGGCTCCTGTTGTTGACTGGACCATGTATGGTGAGTTTGGTTAATTCAGGTCCTCGTCCTCCGCATAGAGTTTAAATATAGATCACACTAAAATTTCCATATTTCCCATGTTGATGTGCTTTTATCTGTAATGAATCTAATTCTCTTCCTCTTTATTGCTTCCAGCTTCAGCATTCTCAGAGCGATATTTTGGCATGCCTTCAACTGAGGAGAACAGATATCAAGTGAGCTGCTTCTAGCTACCAATTTCCATTGAAAGTTTGAGGTCAGGGTTTTAAAGTTCTTCCACACCAAACTAATCCCAGCATGCCTTTATGGACCCTTACCACGTACACTCCAACAGAAAATTTAGTTGACATGTGGAACACAATTTTCTGTACACATTCTGGGTTGTTGTCTTTAGCTCAAAGGGAAGATGTCCTTTTGATGAGGGGGAATACACCACAGCCCACCAAGTGAAGGTCGCAGACAGTTTTCTTCTAAGTGGGTTGCGATGAAATGGGCCAGAGTGCTCTATTTATATGACAGTGGGAGGGGGGGTTGCTCTTCAAGTGACATCCAAAGACTGAGGACAGGGTGAACGGACAATAATCAGCGGGATGTCAAACCTGTCTGTGAAATGAAAGGAAGAACAGTGCCTTGAAGCAGCTGTCTACGTCCTGATGAAATCCCAGCTGTGCGCTTTGAGATTTTGTTTTCATCCTCCCTGAGCAATGCATCCATGTAAAATGGCTGTTAGTCCGGCAGAGAAAAACAACAGATGCACCGATTTGTGGCCATTTCACATTCCACTTCATTTCCAGTCAGGTGGCTGCAGGCTGCGCTCATTTCTTTGGTTTTACTTTTCAAGACATTTTTTTCCGACTTACCACAATTCTATCTACATTTTTTTGTCATGACTAGGGTCATGCAAGGGTTATGTTTACTGTCGTGACTGGGGTCATGCAAGGGTTATGTTTACTGTCGTGACTGGGGTGATGCAAGGGTTATGTTTACTGGCATGACTAGGGTCATGCAAGGGTTATGCTTACTGTCATGACTAGAGTCATGCAAGGGTTATGTTTACTGTCGTGACTGGGATCATGCAAGGGTTATGTTTACTGTCGTGACTGGGGTGATGCAAGAGTTTTGTTTACTGGCATGACTAGGGTCATGCAAGGGTTATGCTTACTGTTATGACTAGGTTCATGCAAGGGTTATGCTTACTGTCATGACTAAGGTCATGCAAGGGTTATGTTTACTGTCATGACTAGGATCAGGCAAGGGTTATGTTTGGGCCATGCAAGGGTTATGTTATGAGTCATGACCGTTGTTTTGAACTGAGGTCAAGTCTCTGTTTTGAACTGATGTAACCAGCATCTAGTTCCAACTGGTCAGAAGCTGGTGTGGTGTCAGGAATATTTAATCCTTTAACTGGGCAACGGCCAATCAGATAATTATAACGTCAGTCCTGTTACCTACATGTCTAGCCACAACCAATCAGATCGATTCGCTGTCTATATAAGACTGTCTGAGAAGTGTGTGTTTTTTGTCGGATTATTACCTTAGTTCCTCTGTGCAGCTCCACAGCCTAAGTTCGCTTAGCGTCTCGTGATTCTGGATACATTCCCGTTGTTTCTCGTCTAGTCAAGTTTGTTCTACGCCTCTCGATGCTATGCGAATTAAGAGTTAAAATCTCATTTGTGTCTGCGTTTTTTGGATCCAACCTCAGTGCATAACATTTTTAGTGCATTTCCTCTGCTCAAACATAAAATCTGAGGCACCATGTCCTCCTGTCCTCCACCAGTGCATAAAATAGTCTCAATTGTGTTCTATAGTAAAATTGATTTAAAAATGTGGTAATAAAAGCTTGACATTGTGCTGTTAATGAATTGAAGTTTCTTTTCATCGCAACAGATGTCCAAAGTTCTCCCAGACATGAAAGGCCTGCAGGGTGGAACTCTGTTTCTCGCCCATGGGACCGCTGATGGTAGCTTCACACATACACGGCACGCACGCACATTTCCATTAGCAGCACTGGATGTAAACATTTTGTGCTTTTCCTCAGCAAATGTTCACTTTCAGCACTCAGCGGAGCTCATCAAGCACTTGATCAGGGTGGGAGCCAACTACACCATGCAGGTACCATCAGTGTCATAACTGGAAGTATAACTAAATAGTTTCGCAAAACTATTTATTTATTTATTCATTGCTTTCTGGGACAGATCTACCCTGATGAGGGCCACTTCTTGTCGAGACGCAGCCAGAGTCAGCTGAGGCACTCATTGATTGGTTATTTTAGAGGTTGTCTGTTGGATGCGTCGTCGTTACTTGACCGGCAAGCGCAAGATGAGTGAGGAGCTCCACGGAAGAATAATGTGTGTGTGTGTGGGGGTGTGCGGGGGTGCGTGGGTGTGTGCGTGTGTGTGTGTGTGTGTGTTTTATACTTTGAGCACAATATTTGATGGACAAGTAACTGCGGATTTAGAACAGGGGTGTTCAAACTATCTTCCCAAAGCAGCAGAAAGTACAGATAAACTGCAGGAGGTTAAACAGTCTTCAACCCTAATTTATTAAATGTTAAAACCAATAAAACATTTATACCCCCACTTTTTCAACATCCACACTTTTTTTTTAAGTAGTAGAGAGCTGAATGAATGGCAGGCTGCTAATGAAGTTTGGACACTCCTGGTTGAGAAGATAAATAAAAAAAATAATAAAATAAAATATATATATATATATATACATATCCCTGTTGTAGGATTGACGTCATCAGATCCTGTTTTTAGCACCTCAAAGTGTTGTTAAAGAAAATGTGTGCATAGTGTGCGACCAAAACTGATCAATGATGTTGGTGGTGTGAGTCACCACCACTGTGCACTTAAGAGTTGACTGTGTTAAAAGTGGTCGGCTCAGTCTTCAGAATGTGAATTTTGTTAAATGTGTTATGTTAATTTAAAGTCACTCAGTGTTGGGGTTTACTTTTTTGTGAGCGTGAAACTATAGCTTTAGAGTTACTGCGTTAATGTTTTTATGTTCATGTCACATTGCTGGTTGCCCTTTAACAGATTATCGTGTGTGTAACAAGATCTTATCCTTCAAAACTATTTTCTATAAGAATAAACTTAAATAACTTTACAGTTCTGTTGGTCTTTTCCAGACCAAGCCAGGCAAAAGCTATTGAGATTTAGCAAAGCGAGGACTCGTCTTGTTGTGCTGAACAAGTTATTAAGAGGATCCAAACAGATGCAAATAAACAAAATAAAATAGATATAGACAGTTAATAACAGAAAGCTGTGGAGCTAGAAACATGTGGTTCTCA
Organism: Festucalex cinctus; assembly: GCF_051991245.1. Taxonomy (NCBI): domain Eukaryota; kingdom Metazoa; phylum Chordata; class Actinopteri; order Syngnathiformes; family Syngnathidae; genus Festucalex; species Festucalex cinctus. The sequence goes on from NC_135412.1 coordinate 15,243,753, forward strand.
ATGCTCAGTGTCTCATTTGTGATGTGGAAATATGTTAATTGTTAATAGTAAATGACTTAGGCATATAATGTAAAAATTCCAACAGTGATATCACACATGCTATAAATAAATGAATGTAAAAATGTTGGATGTTTTCTGTTGAATGCACCACTTAGATTCTCACATCTGGTTTAGTGTAGATTTGAAAGAAAAGAAGAAAAAAGGACAATTTGGACTCATCAGTGTGACTGTGCAGGGGGTTGTCATGACAACCATTTTGGTATCATTTCTCAAGTCATATTCACACTTACGTTCTCCAATTGAAGAGAGAGTAACTCATCCCATGCAGGATCTAACATTTACCTTTCACGTCCGCCTTCATGACCTTTAGAAATCACCCACCTGCGCAGCCTTCGTTGCGTCGAACCAATTACGAAGCCAGCTTGAAGGTCTCTTCCAGTGTGCAAGCACAGAAAAACCAGCACCTTTAGTTGTGACTATTATGAGTTTGTTCTGAGCTGAGGTTTATCCCTCTTTTTCCACAGAGGAAATCTATCATACTTCTTTGTGTTCACCACAAGACAGGCACCATTATGTTTGTTTGTTTTTATTCATGGTGAGCTGGAGCTTATCCCAGTTCTTTTTGGGTACAATATGGAGTTTGTCCATTTACTCACACAATTCACTTTACAGGGAGTCCTCAAGTTAAAGCGCACTCGACATAAGACGTTTCAACTTTACAACACTTACGCCCACCATTTTGACTCCTCATCTGCCATATAGCCCGCAGTGTTTTCCCCTTGTCCACTATTTAGCCTTTAGCTTGTGCGAGGATCTTGGGCTCTTTCACCCCCCCCCCACACACATCTTGGCCCCAAAGAAGAAAGGTATGTTTGGTCCAGCCAAAAGAAAAGCAATTACCATGAAAACAAAGCTAGACATAAAAAGATTGCAGAAAGCAGAGACACCGACGAACATGGGCAAAGACTTGGGTTTCAGTCGGACAGCATCTTATGTATTTTAGAGGTTTTTTTTTTTTTTTTTTTTTTAAATGTAAATTATTTTGACTTTAATGGGGAAAATCGACATGTCAAAATTTGGGTTTACTGTACATCCATAGTATAGGAATAGAACTCAGACGTAACTCGAGGACTCCATGTAGTGTTAATGTATTTTTATTACTAAAGTCTTTCAAAATATTTTCTATTATTATGTACCTATCAATGATAATTGCACACTAACAGAATTGCTGGAAAAAAGCAACAGAAGCAAATGTAAATGTTTTTATTTGAAAAGAAGGCACAAAACATGTTTCTTTCAAAGGAGAGTCAACACAAGAAAAAACAAAAAAACAAAAACATGATGGGACTGAGCTCTTTACATACTTGAGACTAGTATTAAGAGTGTTTTAGTTGACACAACATACCAGCCATTAATATCCCGAATCAGTCCACAAGGTGTTACTTTTCTAAAACTCCTCCCCTTCTTCATCGTCTTGCTCCAAAGAGTCGATACCCACCTCCTCGTAGTCTTTCTCCAGGGCAGCCATGTCCTCCCTGGCCTCGGAGAACTCGCCCTCCTCCATCCCCTCGCCGACATACCAGTGCACAAAGGCCCTCTTGGCGTACATCAGGTCAAACTTGTGGTCCAGTCGGGCCCAGGCCTCGGCGATGGCCGTGGTGTTGCTCAGCATGCACACGGCCCTCTGGACCTTGGCCAGGTCCCCTCCTGGAACCACAGTGGGAGGCTGGTAGTTGATGCCCACCTTGAAGCCGGTGGGACACCAGTCAACAAACTGGATGGAGCGCTTGGTTTTGATGTTGCTGATAGCCACGTTGACATCTTTGGGCACGACGTCGCCGCGGTACAGCAGACAGCACGCCATGTACTTGCCGTGCCGAGGGTCGCATTTCACCATCTGATTGGCCGGTTCGAAGCAGGAGCTGGTGATCTCCGCCACGGTCAGCTGCTCGTGGTACGCCTTCTCCGCCGAGATGACGGGGGCGTAGGTCGCCAGAGGGAAGTGGATGCGCGGGTAGGGCACCAGGTTGGTCTGAAACTCGGTCAGGTCCACGTTCAGGGCTCCGTCGAAGCGCAGCGAGGCGGTGATGGAGGAGACGATCTGACTGATGAGTCGATTCAGGTTGGTGTACGATGGACGGTCTATGTCCAGGTTCCTGCGGCAGATATCGTAGATGGCCTCGTTGTCCACCATGAAGGCGCAGTCCGAGTGCTCCAGAGTGGTGTGTGTTGTCAGAATGGAGTTGTACGGCTCCACCACAGCAGTCGACACCTGAGGAGCCGGATAGATGGCGAACTCCAGCTTGGACTTCTTGCCAAAGTCCACTGAGAGACGTTCCATCAACAGAGAAGTGAATCCAGAGCCGGTTCCTCCTCCAAAGGAGTGGAACACAAGGAACCCTTGGAGGCCAGTGCACTGGTCAGACTGAAAGAGAACCAAACATTTTTATTTGTGATTTTATTCTCTCTATGGGGCACATATTGAAAACTGATGATTTTTGAATTAATTGTATAGCAACATTTGTGTCTCTGGAGAGTCTGTCTACCCATCAAGTGTGAAATTGCATAACCAAATTAAACTTGTGTGAGTGCGGTATAGTTATATTCAAAAATATTATGGGCCTATTTAGAATTATATTTTACCCATCGGGCATTTGATGTTAATTTATAGTGCAACCCATGTTCATCGGGTAGTCATTTTGTTTTATTGTGGATTCCATAGAGGTTGCAATTATAAGGCCGACCAGCAGAGGGCAACGTTCACTATTTAGTGAGCATGGCCTTCAATGAGCTTCGCATTCTAAAAGCAAACAACAGACAAACACAAGGTGGAAACAGCCATGTATGTGAAGGTCATGAATAAAACATCACAAAAAAAAAAGAACAAAAAAAACAAAAAACACATCACAGTTGGCGTTTTTCAGAAACTAAATAAAAACCCTTAAAAATTTAAATGTGAGACTGCATTCTGCACCACACTACATGAGCTTCTTGGTTCCGAAAACGTGTCTGCGATGAACGAGCTGCTCTGAAGTTTTGAGTATTAAATGTAGATGTTAAGTGCATTACAATTAATTTATTAAGGTCACCCAGAAGTGATAATGTGGACAATATGTCAATTTCCTGATAGGCCGGACTGGTATGTGTTAAGTTATGGATTTGTTTTGAAACCAGTGAATAAAGTTAAATGAGTGATATTTAAATTTATCACCTTCCCATAATTGTACTGCTACTTGTAACAGAAGCAAAGTATGATGGGAGAACCTATTCCTAGAATGAATAGGTTATAAAAATTAATAAATAAAAAGTAAGAGCTAACAGGATATGTTCTGCCCAAATTGCTGATTTAACAGTGTTTGATACATCTGCCTTGTTAAGTGTCTTAGCCCATGTTGTGTACACTTGGCTTTTTGTCCATTTTAAATGGCTTTTGTTACCGATAAATAATCCCCTACCGTCATCTTGTAAGCAGATTCAATTGTAATTCTGATTTTTCAGAATTGTAATTCTGATTTTTGCTTTCACAACAGGTATATGGATATTGTTATAAGTAGGGGTGTGCAAAAAAAAAAAAAAAAAAAAAAAAGAAAAAAAAAGAAAAGAAAAAAAAATCGATTCAGAAAAGAATTACATTTTTATCCAAAAATCGATTTTATTTAAATTAGAAATGAATAAGAAGGGGAAAAGGCACTTGTATCCCACATGCTGTTTTTGTGGAAAAAGGCACTTACAATACAAAATTAATGTCATTACAGAACTGGTAGGACCCCATCAAGGGCTTTGATAAGAGTGAGGACTCAATGGTGTTTGTTAGAAATATATTCATGATTTTGTTACAGGTGAAATTTGGCCTGAGGCTTTCACACTCAAGGTAAAACCTCAACCCCCAACACTAATCAGCTGAGGGACTACTGAACTATTGCATGGCCACCGAGTTTGGAGTAAATAAGATAGAACATCTGCAACTTTTGTGTGCTTGACCTTTTTTGAAAACAGGAAAATGACAAAAGTCCATTTGTTGTTTTGCCTCATCTCACCAACTTGCGGATCCTGCCCAGGACAGAGTCAATGTGCTCCTTTCCAACCGTGTAATGACCACGTGCGTAGTTGTTGGCGGCATCCTCCTTCCCAGAGATGAGCTGCTCAGGGTGGAAGAGCTGACGATATGTACCTGTGCGCACCTCATCTGCAAGAGAATAGCAAAATGTCAATAAAAAGAGACTCTGAAATGAGTTTCATACAAGACTGATAGTCCAACTTACCAATGACGGTGGGCTCCAGGTCGACAAAGATTGCTCTGGGAACGTACTTGCCCGTGCCGGTCTCACTAAAAAAAGTGGTGAAGGAATCATCAGAGGCTCCTGCGGGCCTGACCTCGTGCATGTGGCCGTCTGGCTGGATGCCGTGCTCCAGGCAGTACAGCTCCCAGCAGGTGTTGCCCATCTGGACGCCAGCCTGACCAACGTGGATGGAGATGCACTCGCGCTGCAGGGGGTGAAGGACAGTTGACTTAAATACAGGCGCAAGTTTCATTTTCTTCCAACTCGTCCAGAATAAGTAAGCAGGAAGTAGAGTGGACCTGACCTACAAAAGCGAGTGGCGATAAGCACATACAGCTAAATAAGGGCATATGCTTCCACACCCTGCTCAGGAATTTTGAAGTTTGTGTTTTTTTTATTATTATTTTTGAAAGACAGGGCAGGGGAGGAAGAGGGAGGTGCGAACACACCGTGTTAAAACAAGTCAAGTCTCATCATTTGGGAGTAGTCTGGCCTGAAGCAGTTCAACTAAAATAGCTCAGAATTTTTGATGATATCAAAAATCCTCAACTGGAGGATTGCAATGTAACAGTAGAGAAGCACCTCACTGTCAACAAGTCGCTTTTTAACAAAAACAACAAAATTGTGTACGTTTTGGCTCGTGAATTCATTCAGAGGGGGAGGGGACGTGACTCACGGAAATGTTTGTGTTGTTGTGAAATTCCTGCCTCTCTCCCTTTCGCTCGCCCTCTGCAGATAGTCAGGCCTAAAACACGTCCACAATGAATCGCCTTGTGTTTTTCCATTGACGCCACAAGCGGCGTAACAGCTGCCTGGTGTGCATCCAAAACTTTCAGAGCAGCACAGAATCACTTGCATAAGATTTTTGTTCTGCATATCCTAGCCTTGACCTTTGCCCTCTCTTGTCCTCCCAAAAGGGGCTTGCTAAGTATGGAGGCAGCAGCCAGCTAAGCTATTTTGAGGGATTCACTCTGCAGCTGCACCGCATATGGATGCCATTATCATCAACAAAAGCTACCCCCACTTGAAATATTATGAATATTAAACAATCATAAAAAAAAAAAAAGTGTGATCATAAAAAGTTACGTAAAACCTCAAATATACTTGAATATTGAGAACACGGCCTAATGTCTCTGTTTCCACACCCGTCTGATCTTTATTCAGCCCATGAGGGGGATTATCTGCTTCTTGTGTCTCACCCTCGCTGGAAAAGAAAATGTTTGAAGTAGTAGTCACAACATAGAGAAATGTTGACCTACATCCAATATAAATCACTCTTCACGCCACACACCATCACTTCCTTCCCTGCATTTTGTGTCCTGAATGGTTCAGCAGGAAGTGTCACCAGTTCAAAAGATGCACCAATCATCAGTCTTTCTCAACGAGCTGTAAACGTTACAACACACTCTGATCCCGCCTAAAGTTGAGGTCAGTGCCCTACCCAACTAATACTGAACAATGAAGTGTGTCTCTTTTGAGTTTGAATAAACTCGGATCCATTGTTTTACCACACTTACTTGCAAATTGACCTATTTTTTGAAGACATTTGTGTGAAACCTGTGAGCCAGGTTTATCAGGTTAGTAGCAAACAAGACAAATAGAATTTATAAAAGTCACATCAGCATTCCTAGGCAGCAAAGCGAGCGCGTAAGCCCTCCCGTCCAGGCCTCAAGCCCCCATATGGAAAGTGTTAACCTTCACCAAAGCCACAGTCACATGCCTGTTGGCGCCCTTCTACTGCTTCCTGTGCTTCGCACACATACTTCTATTCTATGGGCGAGCTGATGTGGCACTTTCGAGCCAATAAGAAGAAAACGAGCATGCCACAACACCAAATACTGACAATAGTAACAATAAACACAAACTCACCATTCTGTCGTTTACAATATCCTTTTTTGTAAAAATAAAAGTTAAAACCAGATGGTCCTCACAGTGTACCTATAATGAGATCTCTGTGAGTGAAGTTCCATCAGTGTCGCACACACATATACTTTTATAACTGACACAGGGGGCGGAGGCAGGGGTGGAGCCTGGCCCTGCAGTAGCATTTCCACCCAGATTGGCCTCCACTCTGAGAGCACACTTCCTGGATTTCCTTTTCAGACCAAGAGCAAAGTGTTGATTGATTTACTCAGCGCTATATTCACTGTACAACCGTTACTCTTATGACACCTTACTTCGGTGGTGTCAAAGTCTGGTCCTCGAGGGCCTGAGTGAGTCCAGCATGTTTTCGAGGTTTCCCCACGTTCAAACACAGCTGATTCATATTTAAACTCATCAGCAAGCTCTGCAGGTGCCTGATAATGATCCTAATCATTGAATCAGGTGTGTTGGAATAGATAATCCTCGAAAACATGCAGGCTCAGGGCCTCGAGGACCGGACTCTGACACATGTGCCTTAACAGTAGCCATATACCTTTATCAAGCATTTTTGAAAAACAGATTTGAAAAAAAAAAAAAAAAACCTTCATAGTGTGCCACAAAACTAACGATACATACGCTTCCTTTTTTTCTATTTTGTTACAGGTATCAGTCAAACAGACGTGAAGCTTTTCAGCATTTAACGGTTTGCAATTTTGGTAAACATCATTCATTCCCTCACCCATGCAACCAGATCTAACTGTAAAAACCTTGTAAATGAGTTGTATAAATTAGCATTTGCTAAACTCTATATGCTCAAAATCAACCGCAAGCTTTTTTTGGCCCTGTTAAAGAAACTAATAAAATCAAATAAACTCTTAGAGCAGGTGTTTCCACAAAACGATGGAAAGTCTATCTGGAATGATGCACTGGAATTCAACATTAACAAAAACTTAATTAGTGGATGCTTTGGAGAGTGATACAGATTTACCCAGACTGTTGTTTGGGTTCAAGCGGAAGATTTGGATGCTCATGCATTCATGAACACAGATCGCCTATAAATACAACCCTTTTGCATTCATTTTTAGTTGAACTGAACTGAAATGAAAATAAAATCTAAAACATTTTCTTTAATATTGTTCAAAAATCTGTCTAAATCTATTAGTGAGCACTTCGCCTTTAACCGGGACTATCCATCCGCCTCACAGGTGTGGCATATTAAAATGCTGGTTCGAAGGCACGATAATCAAACTGGTGTGCCTTAGATTATCCACAACAAAAATAAATTATACTTTATTGTAAGTCATTTATAATTAAATTATTGAAATACTCATTTTGTGTTACTCTAAATAGTGTTACAGTTGCCGTAAAAACATGCAAATAAAACTAACATATAGCTGCAAATCACTGCTAATGTAATGTTTGAGTTTCTGTCCAAAAACGACGGGAGAAAATAACAAAGCCTTTGGAAAATGTCACCTCAAGTTATACGCGGTCCAGCGAAGAGCTGGATGGGTGCTTTGTCTCCCCCACTTGTAATATTAGTTATAGCCACCAGATAGCGCCATCGTCATTTTTTGTTCCACTTTTCCTTCTTCGCGCTCCAGTTGGCAGAAAGAACTTTATTTTATTATTTTTTTATTTTTTTATTTTTTTTACTCAAATGGTCCCTCCAGCGATTTTTCCCCCACACCATGAAATATTTCACATTAGCATAGTTAACTAACAATTTGATGTAGACTTCCTTGTCCTATCCATCACTCTGCACAAAGATACAGAACTTGACTTGTGACCTTTAGAGGTCTGATAAAGCTTATGCCATATCTCCAACTGTGAATTGAAACATCCTCATAATCCTCAAACAAACTACTGTACCCTCCAGACTTCATCCCATGGATTCCTCTTCAAACGACCCCGGGGAAGCTCTCGGAAAGAGGAGATGGGTTTTGTGATAAGCAATTTGTTTGTTCCTCCTCATCTTTCAGATCCAGAGATTACTTTTCCTTCGTTAAATATTTCTTTCTCATCTTCGACTAAGACGGTAAGGAAACAAATCTCTCACACATTGGAATAATTATCACCTGTTGGTTATTAGCTTCAGGTGGAGATTGAGAGTCACTCTTGGACACTCAGTTTAATCTTTTCTGTGTGCGCGTGTTTGTGCACGCTCTATAATCCGATCTATTGATTCAAGTGTTTGGAACCCTGTTGGCAAACAATTTCATGTGCAATTGAGAGACTCATTGAAGGGATTATCCATTTAAAATGGAACTTTCCCAATTATTATGTTTTTGTTTTTTGTTTTTTTGTTCTCTGAAGTGGCCGCTTCATTTTAAACTAATCTCTTCAACAGAAAATCCACTGATTACTTTTGATGTACTAATACCGCTTCTTTTAGTCAACTGTGTGTACAAGAGTAGACGACAATGTAACATGTTTTTTTTTCTTCAATTAACTCATTCACTCCCAACCATTTTCACTTAACTGTTTTCCTGGATTTTGACTGATTTTTCAAGGCCCATGTCATGTTCATGTCATGTGTCATGTTCAATTGCTATAAAAATTTGGAACATACCAAAAGAGAGATTAGAGTCTCTTCTTTTATCAGGGGGAAAAAAAGTATATTCCTATCTGTTTCCGCTGTGCAGCAATTAGCAATAGAACATAGCTAAGTTTCATCGTTTTTCACAATTCTGCCTAGAACTGTGGGGAAATCAGCTTGTTTTAACATGGCCTGATTGATCTCTTATACTCTGCTGCCACTCAACCATTTTCTGCAGTAGAGAGACTGCATCAAAGCCTTGTCTATGCTCTGGCATAAAAAACAACAACAACAAAAACCGTAGAAATACGTCTTTGGGACACTTAAAACATTTAAAATATGACGTATTTATACGTTTTTGGGAGCTAATGAGTTAAGATGTGGATATTATTTGTTTTTAATAAAACAATACATTCTTCCCCAAATGAATAAAGTCCCTGTATGAAATACAACAATATTCAAGAGCCAGTCAGAAAAAAATTCTCCCTTTTCCTTTCGTGTGCCTGTGAACTCATTGGGCTCTATTTGTTTAGAGAGGCGCATGTGCTTTCCCTTTTTCATTTGCATAGTGGGGCAAGTCTGCTTTACCGTGTTTGGGAATTGCATTGAGCCTCACTGGGCATTCCAGCGCATCAAATGTGCGCACTGCACAGTTTGGTGACAGAAAGTAGACAAGAATTAGACCAGCTAAGAGCAGGTCTAAGTTGCATCGCATGCTGTGTAATTGTGTGGTAGATTTGCAGATTCTGAGCTCTGTGGATGTGCGTAATGCATGTCATTGTATTATATTCACAAATATGACAACACAGTGGGACAAAGCCTGGGTGGGAGTTGTCACACACGGACGCACAAGGTGTAAGGAAGGTGGTCTCCAAGTGCCCACTTCACAGCAGTGATTTGTGATTGCTTTACATCTTTTGTAAGTGGAGATCTTGCAGTTCCTTTTAAATGTACTTACCAAATGACTCATTTATACCTCCACCCATCTATGAAAATCTAAAAAGAATGAAAATCAATAATACAAAGTACTTTCAGTCACCAATTCAATTTTCCATAATAATTCTTCTTGAAACGAGAAACAGATCACATTGTTTGGTTTGCTTTATTGATTTGGAACATATAAACATAAACACATTACAAGCGTAAAATACAAGTTGAAGTAAAATAAAGAATTTAAGGCAAGAAAGAAAAAAAAAATCGTCAATAATAAATTCCATAATTTACATGCTCAAGTAGTAGGAAGAAGTACAAGCACCTATCTAGTCCTACTCCCTATTATTTCTATCATCTTAACATACTAATTATTTATTTATTTGTTTGTTTGTTTGTTTGTTTGTTTACTCTTATTGTTCTCAATTCCACCAGACTTTATGGAAGTTGGCTGTAGTTTTTGTGAAAAAGTCACATTGCCTGCATCTGAATTCATAATGCATGCTGTCACGCCGCCACCAGGTGTGGCGGCTCATGCTTTTATTTTTGTGTCTCTGTTTCCCGTTTTACCTTGAAATCCTAACTCTCCTCTCACCCCAGGTCACTTGCCCTTCCTGCCGCTCACTCATTACCGGTCCCCACCCATGATTATCACCACCTGCCACCAATCAACCCACACAATAAAAGCCAGCTGCATTCTCCCCTCTGTGCCGAAGTGTCACCGTCAGTGCATGGAAGCGTCCACAGTCCTTATGGCCTCGTTCATGTTGCCTAGCGTTGTTGCCTTGTTTTTGTGCCTTTTCCTCCCTTTTGGAGCGCCTTTAGTTACCCCTTTTGCCTTGTGCCCTTTTTCCTCCCTAGCGGAGCGCTTTCTGTTGTCCCCAGTACCTTTTGCCTGTTTTTTCCTCCCTAGTGGAGCGCTTTTTGTTCTCCACTTTTTCCCCTCCCTGTTCTCCTCTCAGTTTGAGAGGAGACCACTGTTGGCCGGAAATAAACCTGCTGCCTTGGTGGCCTACCTTACGCCTGCGTCTGAGTCCTACTTGACCCCGCCTTGTCACATGCATGGCAGAGGTAACCAGACCAATACACCTGGTGCTGTGTAGATGCGTCTACAGTACATCTAATTTACCAAACCAAATGTGAAAATTTTCAAAAAAAAATTTACGTGCTTTTTTTTGTCAAAGCATTTTGTAAACATATTTTTCAAAGTTCTATACAAATAAAATGATTGTAATTATAGTATTTATCTCCAAAAGATATTGGAATTCACTTGGATTAGACATATCCTCCAGGGTGGATGGATCAACCAGATGTTTGCTAGCAGGTGGAACCCGCTCAACCATCTATGCACCTGATCAGTAATTGGTTCTAATCTGTGATGGATTACATGTTGAAAGTCAGCAGGGGTCCGGGCCTTTTGACCCATCACCGGTGGTCTGGTGCTCAGGGGGCTCTGTGCTGGTGCTGATAAGGCTTTAAGCTGTATTGATGCTGGATGGGTGCAGAGATGAAAGCGAGCACTCACAAACTGATGAAATATTATTTGATGTTGACGTGTGGCCACAAGATGGCCTGGAGGCTGCATGGGAGCTCTTAAGAATCCTACAGGTAAAAGAAAAACTTGTTTTTGACATCCAGAAGGTCAGGGAGTGTTGAGTGTGTCAGTGCTTCAAGCAGTGGCTGTGCATCACTATGTGGAGTGTCACAATTAGCAAATACCTGCAGTATAACAGCCCACCTTTGTCCCATGTACATCATGTGGGGTGGTAGTTCACAAGAAATATGTATCTAAAGACACGACAAAAACGTAAAACTGTCAGGCTCTGCATTGTTGATGTGGACCCAAATGCAGGGAAGCAAGAAGAAGCCAAGGTGTGCAAAAAGTCATTTAGTTAACAAAAAAAGGTGCTCACAAATAACAAATGCATCAAATCAACAAAGTCCAACAACAAAAGTCAAATTAACAAACACACACTTGAGGCACCAAACAAGAAGACCCATACTAACGAGCCAACAAAATACACCTGGACCAGATGCACGTGGCTGAGGTTGCTGATTGGCTGATACAAGAAAGGGGGATGACAAACACAGGTGGACATGATAAAACTTGACTAGACAAAGGGAGACAAGGGGGGGGACATGAACAGATCCAGACTGACAAATCCCAGAGCCTCTGGGTTTTTTGTCAGTCCAAACAGTGTTTGTTATGATGCCGAAGTGTTCTTGAGCAAGATAATGAACCCCCACTTTGCTTCTTATGCTGCGTTATCAATACATGAGTGAGGAGTCAGTGTGAAGTGCCTTGAAGTGTCTTGTTGGTAGAAAAGTGCAACGCAGGCCCCAGAAACAAAACCAAACACAGCATGTCTATCTATCTATCTATCTCTCTCTCTGTCTGTCTGTCTGTCTGACTGTCTCTCTCTCTCTCACTTTACAGGTATCTATCTATCTATCTATCTATCTATCTATCTATCTATCTGTCTGTCTGTCTGTCTGTCTGTCTATCTATCTACGTAACACTCTTGCTATATTTTACATTACTGTCATACATTATCTCTGTGTACTGTATCATACTTAATTAGTATATTTCTTCCAATTACTGTCCTCATCAGAATGTGATGGCTGTCTAAAAGCGAAAACCTTTATTGAGTTATTTCTATCTCTATCTGTTAAAAAAAAAAAAAAAAAAAAAAAAGCGGTTGCTATCAGCGTACAGCCCTCAAGGTTGATTTTTTTATTTTTTATTTCCTCCACTAAGGTCTACAATCATTAAATCAATTATTTGCATTAATAAAGACACAAAAAAACATCATGTTAGTATGAGATTTGGACAATATCTGACTGAAGGAATACTGTATATTAGAATCAGTAGCAGTTGTCCATCCATTCATTTTACATTACATTTTACATTTAAAGTTGTGGGAAGCCTTTTTCCAGCTGGCATCAGGTGAAAGGAAGTCATCACCCTGGAATGGTTAGCACACAATCTCATGCCACATATGGAGAAGACAATCATTCATTGTAACTAAACCCAAACTACATGCATGAAAGTCAGCACAGCGAACCACAACATCCGAAGTGCTGTCAGGAGTAGATAGTTTGAGTTGATATTACAGTACATCAGAACCATCTATTTAATTCATGAAGTTGACCTTACTTCGGTGCTTCTACACCTGATATATAAACTGATAAATAAATGAGTCCAGCAGCTCTCAGTCATTATTTATTCAATAAAACATGATAAAACAATTACAAATATAAACGCATCCTCCTGTAAACACTTAACAGGATGTTCACATTTGTGTTTACATGTCAATTATGAATTTGCAAATTCAGTTTTCCTATAAAATAAAGGAAGAAGTTGCATACAAATCACAATCAAATCAAAATTCACATTTGACATTAAGAGATAAATAAGATCCAAAGTGAAATGTTTTTCTGTGCTAATCATCAGTCTAGACAGAACAAACTTCTGACGATGTCCTTGAATGTATTCTCTGGTGTCTTCAAAAGGGCAACGTGTCGAGGAATAACTTATCTATTATTGCAGGTGGAGGCACCAGATCCTCCAACTTTAAATAAAAAATCCTCTGCAGGCCTTGAATGCACAGAGTGCGAAGTTCAGGAAGCTTTTCCACCAATCGGAACAAATGGTTTGACCAAGTGTTTGAGTCCGTGTCTGCGGACTGGCCTCCTTCCTTTAAACATTTGACAACGCTACTCTGCAGCTCTTCCACCTTCCTCGGTTCCGTTAGTCCGTGTCGCTCTGTCCAAAAACACATCACACTCGACATTAGATTATATCAGAGTTTTATCAGACAGGCTGATTATCGGTGCTGATATTTGGCATTTTGACAAATATCGACATCGGCCTTTTTTGGAATCTGAAGTCAATGACTGTGCGGTGAATGCTTGCAAACGTAGCAAATTTTGCATTTTCAACAGGATTTGTCAAATGTTCACAGACAGTTATTACTTGTCGGAAAGAAATGTTGAATATGGTCAGACAATTTTTCACTGTATGCTGAGATATTTGAATGCCATCTCTCTTTTCTCCAATGTCTCTTGCACTATGCATTTATCACCCAGTGAGAGACAGGAACTTTTCGTTTATGTATTTAGTTAAATTTCCATTTGATTTAATTTCCATTCTCAGGAAAACAAAATCCACTTGATAAAACTGATGCTGACATTGGGAACTCCATGCACTTTTTATTTTTGAAAATTAAAAAAAAAAAGATAAAAATTAAGAATTTATGTTAAAATGTTGGAAAATTTTATTTACAGTAAAAAAGTGAGCTATTTACTTGCGTAGTTTTTAATTTAGCTTAACTCATACTGATGATGTTGGAAGCTCCCTGCAATTTTTGTTACAATTTTTAAACAAAGCTGTCTATTCCTTTTGTTTAAAATTAAAAGAAAAACTTTCCTAAGTATTGAAAATTTAAAAAGTTATTTTAACAAACATGCAAAAATTGATACTTCACTTATTTAGCCCATTATAGCAATAAAAAGTTGAAATTTTGTCTATAATTATTTTTCACATACAATTAATAGTTTTAAAAACTATTTTGCCACTTTGTTGTCGACTGAAAATGACATCACATGTGCTCAGTGCTCAGGTAACGACCAATCACAGCTCACCTGTTTTCTAGGTTTGGTCATGTGACATTCACAAATTGAGCTGTGATTGGTTGCCTGAGCCCTGAGTACATTGTGATGTCGTTTTCAGTTGACTGCAAGTTGCAAAATGTGTTTTTAAAGGTACTAATTGTACATGAAAAATAATGAAAATATCAAATTTATTATAGACAAAATATTAACGTTTGACTGCCAAAAATGTCTAAATAAGTAAAGTATCCCTTTAATGGCGTTTCAACAAAGTTTTTTTTTTTTTTTTTTTTTTTTTTTCGCTAATATTTTCTCTTTTAATGCAAATGGGGTATATGCCATGGAAGAGGCAGGACGTGATTTTGCACATCAGTTTGTTTCCGGGCCGGGTTACCAACGCGCACAGCCCACATGTTGCAAACCGAACCTGGGCTAAACTTAACTTCCTTCCCCAGTCCATAAAGTTCGTAGTTCAACATACCTCCTCGTCACCAATTGCTCCTTTCCTATTATCCATTGCTTTGGCAGAATGTTTGGGCATTACAGAAAGAATTGGTGAATTTGTGAATAGGCAGAGGTTGACTGCATTCACGTCAAAAGCAAAAATGCAAGACAAAAAAAAAGAACCTTGTAGCACTTTTAAATGTGGGGAATCTCACCGGTGACTAGGGCGAGGGCACATATGCAGGAGAAGGTGGCGACGTCCAGATTCATCCTGTGTAGATTGATGGAGAACTCGACAATGCTGTCAATCCACTCGCCAAAGCCACGCAGACATTGTAGGCGGTGCCACACGGAGCCGTCGCAGAATATCAGCTTGCCTTCATCTGGGTTAGATCTGAGACAAAGCACATACTGCAATATCTCACTCGCTCTCTGGTCACATATAACAAACTTATAGCTTCGTTTTTCTAGCTTAGCTTAGCTAAGCGAAAGATGCTAAAGATGAAGCGTCATCATCGCTGATAAGTTAATGCTGGGTGTTGCATGTACATTTACAGAACTTAGTCAATTCACACATCTGCTGTGTTTACCTGTACGACAGACGTAACACAAAGAGCTCCAGGAATGACGAGTAGAACAGGAGGTCTTGATCATGTTTGGTCAGAGAGACAAATCCCGGTATCTTCAGTGCCCATGTCCGAATCACTTCCATCGATCTGGTCAGGAGGTCGTAAAACTGTCGCACATGCTGAGCGTCATCTCCTGAAGGGATTTCTGGACTTTCTTTGAACTCCACAAAGCCACGACAAGTAAAGAAGTGAGTGCTCTGTGGAATGAAAGCTCCGTCTAAAGTGAAGAAGGGTCCTTACTTTGCAGGAATCAAGACGCAAGGGTGAAGGGTTGGACTCCACATGCGCTCTGATGAGGGAGTTCAGCAGCGTGTTGGCTGGTGAGGACGAGTCGGGAGAAACTTTCGCTTTGGAGGGAAGGCGACCCCGGCGACCTTTTAGACTGGCTGTCCGCACCACTGCAGAGTACGCGGACGAACACCAAAAAGATTCTGTCAAACATGATGTCACGTTACCAGAAGCTTGTTGGAAACATTTTCAAAGGGTACCTTCTTTGACCATTCCAACTGCAAGGCATTTCTGGAAGCGACAGTATTGGCAGCGGTTCCTCCGCCGTTTGTCTACGGGGCAGCTCTTGGCCGCCAAACACACATATTTGGCATTTTTCTGCACTGTGCGCTGGAGGAAGATTACAATATTTGTCACTGCACAAAAGTTCTATTGACAAAGATTATCAGTGATAAGAAGAAATTTTTAAAAAATCACAAACATTGTCACACTGGGTTTTGAGCGCTAAGATACTTCCATTAAAATGAAAGCTAAAAGCCTCTGAAAATACTCAGCAGCCTTCTTGGTCTTGTGGGATCTGTTAGGCGCTGTCTGGCATACGGCGCGTGGACAGGTCAGTCTGGGTAAATACTGGGTCATGGGCATTCATAATTAACCAATTGTCCTGGGAATCTTGATCAAAGAGGGAAGAGGAGGCTTTCTTATTCACGTCACGGCACGTCAATGACATTTGCCTCCATGAACGTTCAGGGCAAGAGGTCAAAAGCAGGCATGTGAGGCAATACCTGCACACTATTTTCTATTGTTTATCTTGTTAAGGGTTGCAGGTAAGCTGGAGAATATGGCAGCTGACCTTTGCTTCAAGTGAGCAACGTCCTGGACACATATAACCATCAACAATTTCACTCAAAGCTATGAAGAGTTTAGAGTCCTCAATTCACCTAATTGATATGTTTTTGTTGTGTGGCAGGAAGACAGGGAGAAATATGCAAACTTTACATAGCAAGGCCAGAGATGAGATTCTATTTTTTACTTTTGATATAAAAACCAAAAAAAATAAAAACATTTTTGTTGCTAACATTAAAAAAATGGGTGAAATCTTTTAATATTCTGCTTTTGTTTAAAGTTTTAAATTAAGAAACTGTGATTAATATTCCTTGAACTTTTTTTTTTTTTACATTTTCAAAACAATGCAATTTTGAAATCTGTTAACACTCAGATTTTGTCAATATTCATCATTATTTTCTTTAATCAAGAAAAATTATGTGATATCTTTCAACATACAGTATTAACTTTTCCTCATGACTTTCTTTTGTGGACCATGTTTATTTTTTCTGCATATACATCGAGCTAATAAAACACAAGCAGCGGTTGCGAATTGTCAACCATGGACTGACCTTTAGACACCTCTGCTGCGGATAATTGTAGATTTTCAAAAATGATACCGACAAATAGATTTAATTTTTCAAAATATCTTGCAAGCTTCACTCTAAAAAATAAAGTTCTACATTGTTTCTGTTGCAAGCTATGACCAAATGAGAATCAAATGATATTAAATGTATAATCTAATCTCCATGGTGATATAATCTCGCCTTTAAAATAACCACTAATTAACCCCTGGTTTACAAAGGTACTAGAATCTAGCAGTTAGACGGACCCGGTGGTGCAATAGGCTATTCATTATTTAATTATGGTTAAAAAAAAAAACACAAAAACAAAAACTCCTTGAGATTAAAAATCCCTTATACATCCATGGGTTCATATAGGCTATAATAAAACATCTGAAGTAGCTAGACGTATATTTTATAAGTAATTAAAAAAAAAAACCTTAAAGAATCCTTTGCATCCCTCGCAAGTTCGCACTCCGTAGTGCTGGCAGGCTGCGTTGTCCCCGCACACCGCGCAGAATCCCTCCGCGCTCGGTCGCCCTCGGCTGGGGGCGGACGTGGGAGGACTGAGGTCGTTTATGAAGTGCTGAGTGTGGGCGAGCTGGAGAGGGTGAAACCCCGCACAAGGCTGCTTTGCCAGCCCAGCACAGCAAAGAAGACCGGAAGAGTCCAGTGTTTGGTCCAGATTGGTGGACATGTGGAAATGTCGGTCAAATTTCATCGGGCTGGAAAAGTTCGGATTGCCATCTTGTGCATGTTTGATGGAAAACAGTGAGAATCTGGAAAAGGTGTTTTTGCGCTGCGCCGTCACCAACAGAGAACCTGCAGAGTCCTCCCACATCGGTGGAGTTTGGAAGTTGGGCGTGAAGGTTGCGCGCGAGGATGGAGACTGGTAATAGTAAACGGAACTACTGGAGGACAGCAGGTCGGCCGCCTGCAGGTGCTGACTGGGCTGATACCGCGCTGGGCAACCTGCACGCGCATCCTCCGTCTTGACGCACGACAGCTCTCCGTGAAGCGGCATTTGGAAAAGACACTGGGGCCTCACGTCATAGCCACAACTGTAAGCTTCTGCGCCCGACGGCGAAGCGGATATTTCACTGTTAGCAAGGTCCATGCTGAACTTGACAAACTCCGGAGTGAGGAAGTCACAGCTCCGCTCTCCGGCCGCGCTCTGAGACGCCGGGCTGGCTCCTGCAGGAGAGGAGCTGCACTGCGCCTGGACGCATGGCATGGTCACTGCAATCACATTTAAAAAAAAATAATAAAAAAAATAAAATAAAAAAAAAAGTGCAGAAGAGTTTATTTTTTTCTATGCATTGTACCAAATGTGCAAACATATCATTATTATTCTGGGTATGATACCTTAAACATC
This sequence comes from Festucalex cinctus, assembly GCF_051991245.1. NCBI lineage: Eukaryota > Metazoa > Chordata > Actinopteri > Syngnathiformes > Syngnathidae > Festucalex > Festucalex cinctus. The sequence continues at coordinate 15,262,040 of NC_135412.1, forward strand.
AATCTAGACTGGCGATATGTAATCCAAAGCGGCTGTAGGCAGTCCACTTGCTGGTCGCAAATGCAGGTGACGCAATGGCTGCAGTGCCAAGCTTGTGTCTCCCAAGCTTGCTTCAACCTTGACTTCCAGGACACCAAAAATGTGCATTTGTTTACGTGGTGCTAACCGAGTGACACAACCATTACGCAGTGAGGCGTGGGCGGTCTCTCTCTGCCTTTTGTGCCCCCCCCACGCCCACCCTCCTCTTTGTGCACTACATTTAGCCAGTTATTGAAGAGGGAGACATTGTAACTTGAGCAATTGAATTGAAATGCAATCTACTTTATCAAATATAGTTAACCCATTTCCCCCATATTCAAAGATTTATTTTGCAGTTTCAGGGGCACATAGTATCTTTTAAGGGGGTGAAAACTGTGCACTTTCCAAATGGTGAAGTACATCTTTCTCATTGTGGTTGGGGGTTGCTGGGACTACGAGTCCAAAAAGAGTCAAATTAACACTTTTACATTACATTTAGGGGCGGCACGGTGGGTGAGTGGTTAGCACGTCCGCCTCCCAGTTCTGAGGACTCCGTTTCGAGTCCAGGCTACGACCTTCCTGGGTGGAATTTGCATGTTCTCCCCGTGCCTGCGTGGGTCTTCTCCGGGTACTCCGGTCTCCTCCCACATTCCAGAGACATGCATGGTAGGTTCATTGGGTGCTCTGAATTGTGGTGTACTTGTAAGTGTGGATGGTTGTTCGTCTCTGTGTGCCCTGCGATTGGCTGGCAACCAGTCCAGGGTGTCCCCCGCCTACTGCCCAGAGCCAGCTGAGATAGGCGCCAGCACCCCCCGCGACCCTTGTGAGGAATAAGCGGTCAAGAAAATGGATACATACATATATACAGACACATTAGGGATGCACGATAATATCGGTGGTCAATAATTATCGGTAATTATCGACCAATTTGACATCAAACAGATAAACCAGATAATAAAGAAATTTGCCGAAAATTAGGGGCAATTATCGACCAATTCGATTTCATACAGAGTAACTAAATTTATATATACAGTAATAAGGTAAACACAATTACAGTAATATGCTACAGATTTTTACTTACTGTATTCTAAGTAACTGTAATTTATATACAGTAATTAATTGTAAAATACTTAACTAAAATATACAGTAATAAATTGTACATTTACAGTAATATGCTGTATTAGATTTTTATAGTAATTATATTTCACAAGCGGCTTGGTGGTTGACTGGTTAGCACGTCCGCCTCCCAATTCTGAGGACTCGGGTTCGAGTCCAGGCTCCGACCTTCCTGGGTGGAGTTTGCATGTTCTCCCTGTGCCCGCGTGGGTCTTCTCCGGGTACTCCGGTCTCCTCCCACATTCCAAAGACATGCATGGCAGGTTCATTGGGCGCTCCAAATTGTCCCGAGGTGTGCTTGTGTGCGTGAATAGTTGTTCGTCTCTGTGTGCCCTGTGATTGGCTGGCAACCAGTCCAGGGTGTCCCCCGCCTACTGCCAAGAACCAGCTGAGATAGGCGCCAGCACCCCTTGTGAGGAATAAGCGGTCAGGAAAATGGATGGATGGACATTACTCTGAATATTTTAGTCCAAGTATAAATTTAATTCTATTTAGTGTCATGTTTTGGTTCTGTGGGCTTGGGATTTTGTTTTCTTTTGGTGTTTTTGGGTGCGTTTGTCTGTGATGGTGTTACGTTGGTCATGCTGGGTGTATTGTCAAGTCAAGTTCTGTTCTTTCACGTCAAGTCTAGTTTTGTTTTTCTTGCCTAGTTGTTAATAAATCACCCCAAGTTTCCCATTTCCGTCATCTGATCCGTCTCCTCAATTTGGGTCCACAATCTCCTACATACCGTGACAGAATTCTGTCATATCATATCCACAATCTCGTACATACCGTGACATATCTGATCTCTTTGTTTTGCTCAGAACTCGAGCTGCAGCGTTCTGAATGAGCTGCAATTGTCTCATGTTTTTTTGAGAGAGTCCAGTCAGAAGATCGTTACAATAATCTAGTCTGCTGGAGATAAAAGCATGGATAAGCTTCTCTTGGTCTGCTTGACGCATGCAGTCCTTCAGTCTGGATATGTTTTTCAGCTGGTAAAAGGCTGTTTTAGTGATGAATTTAATATGATTGCTGAAGGTCAGGTCCGAGTCTATTAGTACCCCAAGATTTCGACCTTGGTCTTTAGTTTCTAAAGACAGTGACTCAAGCTGTTTTTTAACAGCAATCCTCTTTTCTTTATTGCCGAAAACAATGAGCTCCGTTTTATTTTCGTTTAGCTGAAAGAAATTTTGGTTCTTTCAGTTGTTAATTTGCTCTAGAGAATGCGTTACACAATGCGTTAATAGAACTGCTGTCATTTGGGGACATAGATAAATACAGTTGTGTGTCATCTGCATAACTATGATAGTCAACATCGGTGTTCTGAAGCATTTGACCCAAAGGTAACATATACAGACTGAACAACAGGGGTCCAAGGACTGACCCTTAAGGGACCCCACATGTCATGGCCTTTCGATCAGATTCAAAATTTCCAATAGTCACAAAGTAACTCCTTTCCTCCAAATAGGACCTGAACCATTTAAGGACTGTTCCATTTAACCCCACCCAAGTTAAAACTCTTTGACTGCCAAAGACGTTTAATAATGATTAGTAAAATTCCGATGAATGGAATGTGATCTTTCATTTAGTAGCCACATTGTATATGTAGTAACGGCAAACAATATTCTTTTTGCCTTGAAAGATTAGTTAAAATGCTCAAAAGCGGCTGGCACTGTGGATTTTTTTGTTTTGTTTTTATAACGTGTGGCAGTCAAAGAGTTAAGTTAAGGAATAAAACCTCTATCTGGGCCTATTATATGCACCTTTATTTTAATATTGGTAATTTGTGGTGCTAAAATAAGTTATTTCTGAGGTAAAAAGTTTGAGAACCACTTCATTAAACGATAAAACTGTAATGCTGACACACAATGTATAAACTACTGTACCATGCTATACTATAGCAAGCGTCATGTGCCGAAAGACGACAGCTGGTGGCACTTCTCTCTTTATTATTATCTTGGAGAAGGACGCTCGGGACTTGCGCAAGCCACCGCTCCATGTACGTCACGTGAAGGCAGGGCGGTCTGTCTGGAAAAATGATTGGACGAAGAACATCAAACGCGCGTACTCTGATTGGTGCAGACGCACGTCACGCGAACGTTGTTCCACTTCCTGGTTGTAGCTGTCAAAATCAGGCTACCAGACAGGCTAGGACAACAACCGATGCCTCGCGGTCTCCACCCTGCATCGCCCTGAGCGACTGTGTATCAACCACAAAGCTTAGCGTAAGTGGAAATTGCCTCACCTTGTGGTTATTTATAAATGACAATTATTTTTCAACCTGTTTATTGTCCGTATGTCAAAGGGCATTATATAGATTGCGGCTCGTAACCCATTACTTACTGTTATAACCTTCCGTATTGTTATTATGGGTGAACAAACAGCCTTTAAACTAAAAACAACAGCAAGAGCAAAACAAACGGGTAGAAAAGCAGAAAGCGTTTTAGTAACGGTTCTGTTCTTGTCATATATGACGCGTTTTTCTTCGTTCATCACTTTATTCGTCAGTGTTGGTCTTCCAGAAAGATCAAACTGGTCGGCATTTTAATCCACAGCAAGATGTCAGGACAAGATGACCCTTGAGTGCAAGACAGTTATCGACACAATGGAGGGGTTGGAAAATCACGTTTTACATTACAGCGGAGAACCCACCTTCGATGCTGACTCATAATGAGAATGTTGGCTGATGTAAGAAGAGGGGGGCTGTCCCAGCATTGGCGCCTGAGAAGTGTGGATGAGCTGGCTGATCCAGCCTTTTAGCAGCTCCCCCTTTCTTAATTGTTGTCATTTTTGCCATTGCAGTACAGTACAGCCCTCTATAATGACTGAGCCACCTATGGAAGGTGTGAAAGCGGACGTGCTTTTTGATAAAGTGTCTGGAGGGGCCAAAGAATATCTGAAAAGTGTGTGGAAAAAAAAAAAGCAAACCTACTATCAGAAATAAGAAAGCCAAGCAATTATAAACACAGGATGTTCTAGAAAACGTAAGCACTAAAATAACTATAACCCAAACCCAAGTTAGGGGATACCATTAGGGCCTAACCTAAGGCAAGGCAAATTTATTTTCATAGCACATTTCAAAAACAAGGCAACTCCGTGTGCTTCACACAATCAAAAGCGCAACACCTAAAATAATTTACAAACAGAGCAGCTGAAGACATTCAAAGGCAAAGCAAAGATAACAAATGTAGCTAATTAAAATTACTAAAATAACATACATTGACAACATTTAAACACATTTACAAACAAAAGATTTCAACCAACACATTTAAAATTTATCCATGAATATTGTATTTTTTTTTATCTTTGTTGTATTTTTTTTAAATAATAATGAAAATGAAAAATGAAAATTAAATAATGAAAACAAAAAATCCTATCGTTAAGTTAGCAGAACAAAACAAAGCATACAAGAACGTAACACCACCTCAAATCTACATTTTCATTGTTGATCTGTCCATTTTTTTTAAACAAATTAATCAATATATTCTTTGCAAAATGAAAAGAACACCAGCATTTGACATCCCTTCCACTTCTTGGCATCTTCCTTACTCAGTGTGAGGTTGGCACGCCTCTACGCATTCCTCGATCCCGTCGACGCCTCATAGCACGTTGGTCTCTCCGCAGGTAAGATGGCGTTCAGGAAGGCCCTCAAACGGACAGCTATCATAGGCAGCGGGGCCGTCGCCACCGTTCTTGGTGTGTCACAGCTCATAGAGTATAGAAAAAAGCAGGTAAGTTACAAACAAACACTGTTGTTAAGTTTGTGCTGCGACCCGTCTTCCACAGCATGTCCTATCAGGATTTTGGAATGTATTTGTATTTGATGCCTTTAGGGTATACAAGCACTTCATGTTTTTTGCCAGATGCTGCGCAGGAAGTAGCTTTCACTTAAAATGTTGTTGTTTCACTCGTAGGACTTGCCAATTACATGTTACTGTGCTGTGTTTACTCAATATTCCCTTACTGAAATTTAAAGTACTGGTAACTGTATAACTTGTTTGTTGAGTTATTTGAGGAGTGGCTAAAAGGGTGGTTCATTGCTTGCAGGCCGTGACTTACTAATAAATCACCTTTTATTACCTTCCTGTGAGCACAAAAAAAACATTGTATTTACTTATTTGTCATGAAGAGTTAATAATCGGCTGCTACTCCACTGGTTATGATGAACAGTGGAAACTCAGGTTACGGATGTTATGGCTTTCAAACCAATTGGATTTATTTTACACACAATTTTCATGCTGCAAGCCATTTTGGCATGGACTCAACTGAACTCAATTGTATTTGTAGAGCACTTTAAAAACAACCATAGCTCTTAATTAGAACTCAGAATGGCTCCTAAGGGAAACTGCTGGAACTAGTGTTAGTAGGAAGCATCGCTAAACTTTTTGCACAGTTTAGCGAAATAGCTGAAATATTGTAATAATGATGAGAAATTTGTACAGCGGTTTTCTCAATAACCAAAGATGCTTAACATATGCGCACATACGGAAAGTAAAAAAAAGAAAAAGAAAAAGAAAAAAAAAGACAAAAACCAACAAACAAACAAACTTGATCCTACGTTGATACAATTCCCCAAGTCCGCAGCTCTCCCTCCGCTAGCTAGCCTTAAGCTAGCAATAGCTACCTCACAACAGTGAACTAGCAGGCTCAAGAAGGACAATATTAGTGAGCGTTAACCACAGCACAAGAGGTGAAAGTCTGCTCTTAAATCCCCGTCCTTTTCTTGCTGGATGACATAAGCTAGTTTACATTCACCATAGATACTGCTAGACCACAATTTGGAGGACATTTTGGGCCAGAACATACCGGTAAACAGTACTATTGCTAAAGTCAAAGACATTGCGTAATTAGTAATTTTTTAGCGAAAACAGCCTGTTTTTTTTTTAATTTTTTTTTTTTTTTTTTATTCATATTGGTTTGGGTTTTTCGTTATTTCTTTATTCTAAAGTATTTATTTTAACCACACATTGGTCAAAATAAGGTAAGCAACGGAATAATATTATTGTCATTCATTTCAATGGGAAACATTACCTTTGCAAAATATTTTGTCATTTTTACCTTTGCCTATTATATACATTTCTGCATCTTGAGGTCATCTTGTGTATGTACAGTATTTCTAAGCTGCTGTCAAAGCAGCCTCATGTTGTATAAATAAACACGCTCTCCCGTCCATGAAGCAGGACTGAGTCGCCATGGGGGAAACTTATGGGGGGGGATTCTGAATAGACAACGCTTGATGTTTTAGTGTCCCCCCTTGGAACTTGACGTCTTCATTTGAGAGGGACAAGCAGCTGTGTTTCCCCTGACCTTTGACCCGACACAGACCTATATTTGAACACTCACAAAGCTACATACCAGCCTTTATTTAACTGTGCGTGCTAATGTGAAATTTGTTTGTGTTCCGTTGCAATAATGTCTTCTCTTGCCTGTTGCCGCCCACCCAACCAAGACTGGATTGGTAAGCAAGAAGCCGATGTTGATGAAATATAATCATTTCCACAATAGTTTGTAATCATGCATGCCTCTAATCCCAGAAATACTAATCCCCAGCATTTAGCTCTGTGGTGGTATTTTTCCGTCTATCATCACAGAGAGACAATGATTTCAGTCGCAAATTGCAAAAGCCTGCTCGCATTTGCAAGTCAAATGTTGCATGTGCTCTCAAGCAGCTTGATGCAATCATTAGGCTGGAGAAGAAAAAAAAGTATTTCATTAGAGGTGAAATGGCACGTCCTGGTGTCAGGGGGGATTGTTCTTGTGATTATGACTTCAAATCATTCCCTAATCAAATGCAGGACATGAATGACTGTGATGATTTGTGTTGCGGGTTTTGCAAAGATAAGTAGCATGTTGCAGCAGGTCGCACCGCCCGACAACCCCCAACTCCCCAGCGCATGGAACCTAATTACATCAACAATAAAGTCTGGATTTCTAGCAGCACTTCACTTGAAAACCATGAGACAACACAAGCATACAATCGCCACTTTACACCACTATATGCTTAACAAAAAAACAAAAAAAATTGCATGGTTTTAACTTTCACTTGAAGAAAACCAATAAGATTATACAAGAGTCTGCTGTGTTACTCTATGACGCAAGTACATATGAAAAAGTATAAGAGAATGTTAACTTAGAGTCAAGCATATTGAAATATGCTGAAATAAGGAAAGAGTTGCCAAATCCATGTCCAGAAAGTTAAAAACCCTGTCACAGTTTGGCTTTAGCACCAGGTGCTAGCTGGCTAGTCCTAGCTAGCTCCCAAGTTCCTCGTTTACCTGCTAGGGAGCTAGCTAGCTAGCAAGCACCTGGTGCTCAAGCCAAACTGTAGCACCAGGTGCTAGCTAGCTAGCTCCCTAGCTAGCTCCCATGGTCCTCATTTATCTGCACCCCTATGGGGTGTTAAAAAAAATCGATTCGGCAATATATCGCGATACTACAGCACGCAATTCTCGAATCGATTCAATAGGCAGCCGAATCGATTTTTTTTAACATCCATTTTTGATGGAAAAATATTAAACAGAACGTCTAACTTTCACACCTTAAGCATGGAAGAATGTTATATTAATGGAACATTAAGCCTTAATATTTTATTTCAATGCTGTTCTAACATGAAAAAGGTTACTGTTTGTTAAATACAATGGCTCACAGTTATAAAACGTTTCAGATCAATAAATAATACATTTTCATACAAATCTTACAGTGTACATGTACAAGTTTACGGAATGGTATTTTCTAAATTTGAGTAAAAAAAAAAAAAAAAAATCGCAAAAATCGACTTGTAAATTCATATCGGGATTAATCGGTATCGAATCGAATCGTGACCTATGAATCGTGATACGGATCGAATCGTCAGGTACGAGGCAATTCACACCCTTACTAGCTAGCTAGCACCTGGTGCTACAGCCAAACTGTGGCAGGGTTTTTTACTTTCTGGACCTGGATTTGCCACCTCTGCATTTTGGTGGGGCACATCGTTAGCAGTACCCATTACCCATGAAGATATGTAAAGGTTTTGTGTTTTAGAATGAATGCCATTTCATTTAATGTGTATTATTAAACTCGCACGGGCTTGTCATTCCATCATGTCCCACCAGGGGGCTGCGCCATGTAGTTCGAGCCCTAACATATCTCCTTATCTTGGATAGAAAGTAGAAATAAGAGCTTTGCTTTCGTCTCTTTTGCCTTAATGTTAATACCATGCATCGGGTCACTGGAAAGCAGATAGATGCACCTCTAACGTTAGCATTTGTAGTGCCTATTGTTCATTCATTTACCTCAAGCAAAGTGTTGCTATAATACTGGACAAACCACTAACATCCTCTCAGACTTAAAGAGCATAAAATCCAAACAAGAGTGTGTGTAATAATTTGTGTGCGTCTCTGCGTCACATCCAGGCTCGGTTAGCTCACGTGGCGGCAGAAGCAGAGCTGAGGGCTCCCTTTGCAGACGAGCTTCCCTCAAGGCAGGCCCAGCTCGCCTCGCTGAAAAGCAAAGAGTTTGACGTCCTGGTCATTGGAGGCGGAGCTACCGGTGTAGGATGTGCCTTAGACGCTGTCACACGCAGTGAGGAACCCTCAGCGCATCTCGCACTATATTTGCGTGATTAGATTGAATATTCTTCTCTGTCCTTTTTAGACCTTAACACTGCTCTTGTCGAGAGGAATGACTTCTCGTCCGGGACGAGCAGCCGGAGCACCAAACTCATTCACGGTGGAGTCCGCTACCTCCAGAAGGCTGTCATGAAACTGGACTATGAGCAGGTATCGAACGCAAATTCCTTCTTTGGTTTTGCGTACTTTTCTTGATCGATTGGCGATCTTCTCCCGCAACAGTACATGATGGTGAAAGAAGCCCTCCACGAGCGTGCCAACCTCCTG